>NC_057808.1:266384360-266556117 GCF_018294505.1 Triticum aestivum
GACGTCTCCGTCGCGGGCGGACGTTGTCCGGCGGCGCGAGGGATTTTTGCTAGGGTTAGACTGCGATTCCGTTTTTCGAGATGCCCACTTATAAATAGGTAGAGGGAGCTAGGAGACTCCAAATAAGGTGCGCTTTTCGCCCACACGATCGTGATCGAACGACCTAGAGCATGGAAGAGAGTTTGGTGGGTTTTGGGCTGGTTTTGGAGGGGGTTTTTGCTGGAACTCAAATGGACATTGCGGATGCCCGGTTAACCGTTGGAGTACCAAACGACCTCCGAATGAAACGAAACTTGACTGGTAGTCTCCGGGTGGTATATTAAGACCACTTGACAAGCCTCGGTCCATTCCGAGAAAGTTTGACACACGCACACGAAAGAAAACTAGAGGGTGCACCGGAGGAGATAGGAGCGCCGGATTGGAAAACGGACAACGGGGAAAATGCTCGGATGCATGAGACGAACACCTATGCGAATGCAATGCACATGATGACACGATATGAAAATGCATGACATGACAAAATACAAAACGAAAGACAAAACCCGACAACGGAGGAAAAAACATATCACATAGCCGGAAATGGCAAGAGTCGGAGTTACAAATATGGCAAGTTACATGCGGGGTGTTACACGCCAACCCAAGCAAAGTTCGAATCGCCCCTCGTCTCGTCTCTTTCCCCACCTCTGTGCCGGACGAGGATGACGAAGACGACGGTGGCGCTTCACCACCGCACCGGAGCTACCTCATCTACGCCCTCGCCCACCGCACCGAGTGGTCCACCGACAACGTCGGCCACCGCAACCGACGTGCCTCGGAGACACCGACTTCCACCGCATCAGGTGCGCTTCACCAACGCCGTCTCCCAGCTCAGCGGGGCTACTTCACCGAGCACATCGTCGCGCCTCCACCCCCTGAGGCCGCTGGGGCTTCACCAATGGTCTCGTGCACCGCATCTTAGCGCTCCGCTGCCACTCAAGATCGGCATCCGGGCGCGGCCAGCCAACGCCAGCGCATCACCCTCAACGGCTCTGAAGTGACCCGCACTCTAGCTAGGCGAGCATGCCCAAACGCCGGCCCGAACTAGGTATCCACACATCACTCCCTTGTGGACTGTTCTGACGATGTTTGGATATCCTTTCACTGCTCTCTTAGCTTACACGCCTATTCAACTCTGACTTTAACTCTTATTTCTTCTGCAGATATCATCTGAAACAAGCAAATCCATTTTTTAGCGACGCATGACGGCGCTACGGGATCTGGTACACATCCTGCACACCCGTATAACCTTGTAAGTATCTGTCCTCCGGTACAACAGCAAGGTCGGTTCCTCTTATTTGATCAGCCATTCGCCGTGTCAAAAATGCAGAGGGGGATGCAAGGAGCACAAGGCCTGCACATCCAAGCAAGTGGTAACATGGACTTGTACATGGAACATCCCAAGCGCAAGCAGAGCTGCAGTGATCCTGTACAACGAGCTAGGGTAAGTCCCTGCATTTCATTTAATTCGTACTGGCATTCGTGTATGATTTGTGTGCAGTGGCAGATCCACGAATTCAAGTTACCAGGGGCGAACATTTAACTTAAAAATACGAAGGCACTTGCACTCCGGAAATCAACATAACTTGAGAAATGTGAAGCTACATGCACTTTGAAAACCAGCTAATGATCCAAAGTAGTTTAGATTATAAACACTGAATGATGCAAGCACCAAAAAACACAAAATGCAACATGGTGTACAAGGACTACAAACATGGTCTGTACCTGCTTAAATTATTCGTTCTCTGGCTGAAAATATCGAAGTGTAATTGCACCTATAACCAGTGCGCAAACTGCATATCAATATATCTATCCTGCACAAGTATGCCAATAGTTTCAAACAACAGATTCAAAAAGTATTTATGCTACGTTGTTATGATACGGGGACTTTCTGGTAGATAGCCTTGACGTTTCCTCAAGCCATGAAAATGCACTATAATTTGCTTGTCATCAATGCTTGCAAATCTCTATGTCTCTCTCAACATAGAAGATCATCATTAGACACTAAATCCTTCAATGGGAGCTTGCAAAATGCTTGAATTAGATGCCTCATTACACACTATATGTTCATCACCAGGAGCATGTAAAATGTTTGCATCAAACCTTCATTAGCAGTCTGTTCATTAGACACTTCAGGCTCAAGAACAACATGAGCTTGGATGTTTGCACCGGAAACTTGATTAGATACATCAGATTCAGTCAGTTCAGTATTGATTGGGGGAGTTATAAAATAAGTAGAAATTGGTTTCATTTTCTCATAGATTCCCTACATACAAGCAGTTTTACAACACCATGAGGTTTAACTATCGGCCATAAATTGAAGAGTTGAATTAGATATAATCAGGGATGTGATGTACCTGCTCGTTGCGCATGCTACTCTTGCAAGCTACGACTGTCCGTTTGCGCAACCTCGATGCCATGCCCCTGCTGCCGCCGCTGCCTCCCACGCAGGCTACACCCAGGGTTGGATCTTCATCTTCTTGTCCTTCCGTTCGCTTGAAGCCTGGCAACCGCCCTCCAACGAGGGCGCGAGGAAGTGTTGTGTCGGTCTGTGCAGCAGCGGCTAGGTTAGGAGCAAACCATACTGGAGGCTAGAGCGGATGAATTGGGATTTTTCCTGCTGTCGATCGATATGGGAGGCGCTTGTTTGTGCCGAGAGCCTCCTATAGGGCCTGCCTTGCACTTATGTTATTGGCCTATCCAAATTGAAACATTTTTCTTCATTTTTTACATTGCCTGCTCGTGTGTTGGGACGAACAAAACTAGCCTGGGCCAACCTGGACGGCTCAAACTAGGTGCACACTTTCAAGCCACCCGAGGCGGCCGCCCATACCAGCCCCTATGGTGGCGTCGCCCCTTTTTGCGTGTATAATAGGGGTAGTGAAAAATATTCCAGTGGCGCTTTTGATTTACCCACAGAATGGTTGAATTGCTTGTTTCTATGAACCGAGTTCGCCAATAATGTGAAGGATGCCAGTCTTTTCATCCTATTGTAGATTGCTTAGATCTCGATATGCCAAAAGTAATCGCAGGAAATATAAAGTAAAAGCCAGTGTCATGTGTGTGGCTACAACTAGTCTGACTACACGTCCTCATATAACATATCAAGGACGCACCATCTTACCAGATTAACCATTCGACTTACCAATGCAGTGTGGGAAGAAAGAAGTATTGGGACTGCGTATCCAAGCAATTGATGCCATGGACTCCTTCGTACAACCTTGTAAGCGAAAAAGAAGTTGCAGTGTGCCTGTACAAAGAACTAGCGTAAGTTCAGTACCTGCTTCTCAGAATTTTAGTTAGCCACTTATTGCAAAATTGTTCAATTACGTTGCTTGGCTTAACTTAGTTTGCTACTGATTACATAATGCCACAGCCTGTTAATCCTATTATAGACTGCACCTATCTATGTGTTTGATACTTACTGTTAAGAAATACCTGTTTGCCTGAACTTAAATAGCTACTTGTTTGTTTAACTACTTTGCTGCTGCAACAATGGGTTACAATGATGTTAATAACTACTTTTCAGCATCGAATTGAAACTCTTTAATTCCTTGTTTGTTTAACTGGTTTGCTGTTATAACTCCTAGTTGAGATGTTTTGCTAGCTTCGACTTTTCTGAATCCAGTCGGAACTTTAATGGCAAAACAGGTTAGCCCAAGATCAAAGAGCGAGGTCTCCATGGACGTTGTATCATCCCACAGCAGTGGCACCGGCCCAATCGTGCATTATGAATTGCCAACTGCCGATGCTCTAGAGGCTACACTAGTGGTAGAAAGAGATTATGCTTCTGCACTTAGAGATGAAGTTGACATGTTGAGGAAGCAAACAGCACAATCAGTAGCAGTACTCAAGACAACCATTAAATATTTGGTGGATTTCAAAACGAAGCAAGCTGAGACCGACCACATTGTTAAGGTCCTGAAGGAAAAAAGGAAATTAAATTTCCACTTGGTAAATCATAGGTGAAATGTTCTTTCCATCGTTGAATAACCTTTGTGTTGTTTGTTCATGTAATGAATCAAACCAGTTGTTTTAGAGATCATGTAATAATTGTTTTTTGTTTTTTGGTTTGTAATTTTATTTGAGCACAAGTCTGTATTAATTGATAAGACTCGGAGACATGTCATTTTGATTGTTGTGCCAGACCTACAAATATGCTAATCGGGCTGAATGTGCATTCAGCAATAATAATAGTATAGATGGACCATAAGTGGCACGCATTGGAAAGGGCCAAGATGCTGTAGTAGCTTGGCTAAAAAAGGATGCTGGTGTAGCAAAGAAAAGTACAGCGGCCTGGCTTATGTATGTTAGTTGATATTATTAATCCATATACTCTATAAGTGTTTATATGTCTGTTAGTTCTGTACATTCTTGGTTGATTCACTCGGTATTTGAATCTTGATACATCGCTTGTGTACATATCTAAATGGGAGTACACATTATGCTGCGTGTGACATTTGAGTTGGACATGAAGTGTTCCAAATATTCGAATTCACCTTAAACTAGATTCTAGCTTCTAAATTTGAGTATCGGCATTTGTAAACCATATTCATATATGACAGTGGAATACATCTTTGTCGTCCTTTTGAAGATATATAAAAACACATAGAATGATTTATAAAGATTCGTATAGGAATACAAAATGGATTGGAATTCAGTTGCCAGGGTAAACGTGGATGCTTATTGTCCCAAAATTCGAAAGAAGCGGCAAAATGTCCACTCCCACGTCGGCTGCCCGAAGCCAAGTGCTTGGGAGATGGAAATTACTATCTACCCATTATACGGACAATCCATCGGCCCGATTTCCACTTCTCTAAATAGGGGTAGGATAGTAACTTCAATAAGACGTGACACGACCGCCTCTGAGCCCATTCCGACATGGTGGGCGCCAAACATGGGCAGCAAAAAACATTTGATTCAAGCTCATCCGAAAGACCTCTGTTTCTCCCTCCATTTCCCCATTCATACACGGTGGGCGGCAAAACAAACTCGACTCGGCCGAAATCGATGTAGGCAAATATTTTTAATAGGGGCAGGTTTGTAACTTCACTCAGACGTGACACAACCGCCCTACCTGTCAGCCCCGTTCATACACCGTGGGCGCCAACCATGGGCGCCAACCACCCTCTCCTCGCACGAAATCGCTCTGGGCAAATATTGGCGAGATGCGAGATTACCGTCGTATCCCCAACCGACGAGACATCCAAATTTTAAACGGGGGCTAAGTTCGTAACTTTCCCATATTTCAGACAGGCGCGGCCCAAAAACATGGTTCCCCGTACCTCTCCCTCCATTTTCCCATTCATACACCGTCCGCGCTAGAGCACCATCCCCACACCAGCGTCCGTCCGCCACCCCATCCATCGCCGCCGTCCTCCACCACATCCATCGCCGCCGTCCTCCACCACATCCATCGCCACCGTCCTCCACCATGCCGGAGTGCCTACCAAGACCGCGTCGTCCACTGCTAGAGATGGATGTTTCTCATCCACGGCGGCGGACCAAGAGCCTTGCATCACGTCCTCTCGCTTCATCGGCGCCGTCGTCCTCTTTGTCGGGGCCGCTCACACGACCTTCTCTTCCACCGCAACGGGACTTATCCCCCGATGCACCCGTCTACCGTCGCAGATCTGCTTCAACGCCACCGACAGCCATCGCACCCCCGATGCCTACACGGCGCCGCAAGAGAGGTGGTACTTCATATTTCCTCAACTTTTTGATCTCAACCAGAAAAATAGATCTTAACTTGGTTACTCTACTTTCTTTTAAGCTCTTAGAATTTAGTTCTTAGTTCGAAGCAAACAACGGCTGCTAAATATAATTTCTCTGGTTTCCCCCTTTTATGATCACTATGCGATCAGAATACGTGCTTCGTTTCATAATAGCACTGCTCGACGCATCAAGCTAAACAAGCTTAGTTGTTCAAATACGAGTCTGATATTATTAAAACAGATTCGTTTAATTGGTCAGCTAAATGTTCCTAAGTTAGTTTCGAAAATGAACGTTCGCTGCTCGGGTGTGTATCTCTACAGGGTGCCCACGGTGGGCCGTCCCATCCTGGGATTTTGGGTCGTCCCAGGCCCCGATTCCCCTCTGTTCTACTGCGCGCTTCCGATCTCTACTCGCCCCCAGCCGCCTGCCTCGCCGGCGACTTGCCGTCCCCGGACGGCATGACTCTAGGAGGAGACGCCGGACTAATAGGAGGTCAGGAGCCGCTCGCCCAACAGCGTCACCGCTGCTCGGGCGCGCCGCCGTGCTTACCTTCCCAGTCCGTTCAGGGCTCACGCGTGCAGCACCCACTAAGCCAACCCGATTTATCCTGAGATAAGTCCTCAACACTCAGCAGCCACTCCTCATCACCCATTTTCTAATTGATTCATTACTCATTAGGCAGGACTGTCATTAGGGTTTGCTGTGTGCTCAGTGCTACCTACACTTAATGGTTTAGATGTATTTCGGTAATCTTTAGTACCTGTAAAGTTCACAGGGTTTTCAAAATTCTGGCCCTAGGAACAGACACTAGTCATTTTGGATTTTTGGTCGTAGTGAAATTGACCCAGATTACTACTGCAAGCCAGGTTTGTTGAAAATTTTACTTGTCTTTCTTACTCATTCGATATAATATCCAATTATTCACGTCGATTAGTTGCAAAAAATAAGTGCTAGACAAACTTCTTGATTCAGATTTTGGACGGTCTCTTACTGCAGTTACAATTCTGCATACTTGTCCTAGTGAGCTCACAAGTAAATGATTGATTCACTACATCTATGCTTGCCTTGTCATATTTGTTGTCAATATTCTTTTAGGGTGCACCACCCTGTTTCTAAATACTGCAACCGTAGACATGCGTGAATAGTATTTCTCTATGTGATCTCTTCCATCATGTGTGGGCAACGAACACTGCATTGTATAGAAAGAAAGTGTCATTTCCAGCTTTTACATAGGCTTCGGTCTTTTACATGGAATACAATCTGCCTACTTGCTTTATGTCGCACTACCAACACTCCACCCTTGAAGCTAAACATTATGCCACTCATAATTCCTTAGTTTATTTGTTCAAATACGAATTTCATATAATTCTAATGTTCCTACTTCAGTTTTGAAATGTGTGTCTGCCTGTTATAGAGACATAAGGGGTTTGTATTTCTGTGTGTGGTCTGGTCAGCACAGTTGGGGGGTGGACTTTGCATATGCAGGGGTTTATAGGGAGACACTCTTCGAGTTGAATCCGCAATGCATTCCATAGATAATCGGACTACTTTTTATGTTTTCACGAATATCAGATTCTGAACAGCATCATAATGATTATGAGCTTACGCGCATGAAAAGAATAAAGCAGAACAATGCCATGGCTGTCAAACTTGGCATTAAGGGACTGAAATCAAGTCTGGATGCAATGCAATGCAAACGCTCTCCACCTATAGATTCATGCTCAGAATATGATCCTAACAGTGATTCTGAGCTAGAGGGAGACCTAAGTCAATGTAGCTCCCTAGTGGAGGAGTCAGAGGAAGATGCCCTATCTTATTCACCCATCAAGGTGCTTTCTCTAACTTTCCAAGGTTATATTTGTCGCACATGTCTTGCAACTGATGCTTTGCATTGCTTCTACTTTGTTGAACTGCCATTAGCTTAGTTTACACATCGTGTATGTGAATACGGCCTGCCTATCCATTTTCAGTACATATTCGATCTGTCATCATACCATATTTATCCATTCAAATGTTGTTCTTGTGTATCAGACGTTCAAAAGGAAGAGGGCGATTGCTGATAGTGGAGGAGCACAAGCAAAGTATTTGGAAAAGGTAGTGGCACCTGGTAAATCAAATAGCCCATTAGGTGTAGTTGCAATATCACCTGACCCACAAAACACCCCAACTCTAGCAGACTCTAGCCCTACTACACTGGTCATTTCTAATGCCCCAACTCAGTAGATCCCAACTGCAGCAAACATTATGATTATGCCAGTTGACATAGCACCAGCTCTACGACGCAAAAACCCTATTCCAGCAAAGAGTACACCAAATCCAGTTGCCAAATCCCTTTTCAAACCAGAGAGAGCCCCAATTGCAGCAAATAGGACCCCTGTTCCATTTCTTCCCAGTTTAGAAGACAAAGCTTATATTGTTGTCAGGAACTTTGTGCGCATCTTTCCTTCATGGAAAGATTATACCACAGACACAGAACAATTTCCAGTCTTCCTCCGCAACTTACGCGTACATAATGTACTAATGTTATTCATGGTCATTACTGCATATGTTTCTGCTGACAGAAGACACAAGATTTCATTCTTTTAAATAGGCGAGGACCAAATTGGATTGCGAAGACGAGCAAGGGTTGGTTGCGCTTTTCAAGCACTCGTTGATGAAGTATCGTTCCTACCTGAGGACAACGCACTTCGATGGCAAGCCTCTAAACGAAATTTTTGTAAAGTCTCCGGTGCTACATATATCCGACGGTGACTAGAATAATCTTGTTACACATTGGTCCCGGCTGCAGCGTAAGGTACTATCTATGATATCACATCACAATTTGAACTACATTTCTGCATTTGCCTTAACGTCTCACTTGTATGAAAACTGTTAGCAGAAGAACATTCGTTCTCAAGGGACCACAGAATCTCGCAACTATACTGCACACTGCATTGCTCTTGTGAGTACCTCTTGCCCTGTATGACCATACTTACTTTCATAGCTGTTTGATTATGTAGCATCACTGCACATGTAAGCCTCATTATCGTCCATTTGGTGGACATTATAAGATCCGTATGGACTCTTACATAAATTTAGTATCAACCCAACGCTTTTAAAGAGGTTTAGCTCTGCAATCCTCTTGTAAGGACTAAACGTCCTCTATCACTATACTTACATTAACAGCTACTCCCTCCGTCCCATAATATAAGAACGTTTTGTACAGTACACCAGTGTTCAAAACACTCTTGTATTATGGGAAGAGGGATTGGTTCATTGTGTAGCATTCTGCATCTTATCTCCCTCGCCCACCATTTACTAAAAAAGATCAGATCTATATTTAATCTTACCAAAAAGTAGAATACACAGACAATGCCAGTGCAGAAGTGTAGCCTATTTCTCTTGTCAGTACATTCTGTCCTGTAATGCTTCTACTTCCAGGGATTGGTAGTTGATTATGTAGCATCAATCTACATCTTATCTTCATTATCCTCTATCCCTTCCAGTATTATCATATCTACAATTACTCTCTACAAAATGTAGAGTACAGGCAATGCTTATGAAGAAGATTATGTGCTAAAATTCTTGAGTTATCCTTCCCTTGACATGGAGAAGGGCATTATAAAGCCGGTGTTAACTGTTAATGTAAGTCAGTCCTTCTAAAGCCTTTATCCTCAACTGTTGTTTAATTTGCTCATACTCCCTATCGTTTACTGCTGTTTAGTTTGTTGTTTCTACCAAAATGCATGTTCGCAAGAACCGTAAGTTCTAAGTTTTACTTGTAAAACCAAATTCCTTATTCATACCATGCACATTACTCATACTCCCTATATGTATGCTTGTTTTTGTGGATCTATAATCCAGTGTGTGGTGAAGCAGCCCACGTTTGCACCTTGTCATCTCCTGTTTTATCTTACTGATGTGGTTGATGATATGAACAACATGCCATGCACATTAACCAAAATAGATACAATTATTTTCTCTGCCCTTCACCTATGCTTGTTATTTTGACATGGTAATCCAGTAGTGTGGTGAAGCTCCCCGCATTATGAACAATGCCAAATTATGCTATTGATATTTTGAACTTACTCTTTATTTTCTAATTTGAAATTGGATGGAATTGACAGCACAGTTATAATCTTTGTTTATACAGGTGCAAAACCTGTCATCTCACTGCTTTGTTTCAGGGTGATATGCCTGATGGCATGCACAAGTCTGCTGAAGGCTGTGCGACAAACCCAACATATATTGCAGCAAAGAAGGCAAAACATCTTGAAGATAGCGAGACAACACCAAAGTCTTGTCTTGATGCAGTGTTCAAGTTACTTGAGACTAGTAGTCAGACAAGCTCACAGAATTCGTTGTCTGAATCAGTTTGACTTCTTCAGTCCCAAGTTCTAGCGGAAAGGCATTCTGTAACTCAACTTCGACTTGAAGTCCTATCTCTAAGAAAGATTGCAGAGAATACCAATGAGAACCTCATTGCTAAACAGCTACACCTGGAAGCTATGACCGACATGCTAGGCCGGTCTCACAGCCTTGCTCAGCAACTTGCGTAGCAGTTCCCGCGCAAGGCTAACCTTTCTTGACCTGTCTTGGAAGTGGTCTCGGTTCAGTATTATTTTGTTACGCTGCAAAGGTGCCCAGTTTTTGTAATCTGCTTCTTCGTTGCGCTTTATGATCACTGGTGGCGAACTTCGATGCCTAGTGGATGTAATATACCATAAATCCTTTATTGTATAGTGTAGGTTTATACTTAGTTACTATGCCGTAATTTATTTATTGTATAGAGTAGGGTTGTTCTTAATTCATACTAGTTACTGCCATCATTCGCTATCAGGAGAAAAAATTAGATGTAGTCGACCGAGCTGAAACATTCGCCTCTAATGGGCCTGGTGTTTAGCGGGCCACAATTGGGCCGGCCTGCATCTTTCTTGGGCCCGAATCATTGCGGCCTTCACACTTTGCGCGAGGCCCACAACTTACACCGGCCTATATTTTAGTTGGGCCTTTTGTGGACCCAGCGCTTAGTTTGGCCCAGGTAGCGCTGGGCCATTAACAGGCTGAATATTGTACTGGCCTGTTACGGCCCAGATGAAACCATGGGCCTTTAGCAGGCCGACATGCATATTGGGCCTCAATTTTCACTAGTCGTCGACGGGCCTTCAGCAAGCTGAAATGTAGACCGGGCCTTTTTGGGCCTAGTTATATCACGGGCAGTTACCAGGCTGAAACATATCTCGGGCCTTAGTTGGCCCACTGATATAATGGGCCTTTAAGAGGCCGAAAGCTTAGTACAGACATCAACGGGCCGAATTATGCGACAGGCCTTTAACAGGCCCAAAGTCACGTTGGGCCTAACTGTTGCCACCTTTATCATGGGCCATTAGTGGGCCCGATGTCCTGTCGGACGATATATGGCCCGTGGGCAGCACGGGCCATTCCCAGGCCAAAAGTCATACCGGGCTGAAATGGGCCCATGTCTACATCGGGCCTCTAACAGGCCGAAAGTCACTAGGCTGTAATTGGGCCCAAATATTCGGCGCACAATTAATGGGCCAGATCTCGCTTCGGGCCGTAAATGGGCCCAAATATTCAGCGAACAATTAATGGGCCAGATCTGGCTTCAGGCCGTAAATGGGCCATTATTAAGCAGGTCGTTATTGGGCTGGCCCACTAGTAGGTACTACGGGCCTTTGACTGGGCCGGCCTTTTTAACCTATATGGGCCTCTGTTGGGCCGTGCCACGTGTCCACATATTATAGGCGCTTTGGGTCCAATGAGTAGATGACATCTGTCCCAACGATGAGCCGACACGTGTTTCCTCCAGCCAATGAAGATTTTACACATGGAAAATCCCCATTGTTTGGGGTTGTTAACGGGTTATCGGATCCAAAACAGGACCCGATAGCTTAACGGCGTTCCGTTACGGTGGATGCCACGTGTCGGTCACCCTTGACGAAAGCACTTCTATGACGCGCGATTTATCGTCAGGGAAGTGGACACTTCCATGATGATAATTTTGGTAATGTCATGGAACACTTCTACGACAGCATAGGTATGACTATCTTGATTCTGTCATAAATTTGTCATGGATGTACATGCATGACAGAAAATGTGACCTACTATGACAAACACGTATCATCACGGAAGTGTAGTTTTTTGTAGTGTATGCCTACAACACCTTGAAGATGCCTGGGCCACTGGGGGTCATCACCATCCCATCTGATCAGAAGGATGCAATCATTTGTGTGGACAAGATGTAGCGGGATGCGGTCGCGACAGAGGCAGTGGCAGCAGCAGTTCCCACTAAGGAAAGCAAAGGAAAGAAGAGAGATTCTAGGGACTCCAGCAAAGAGTTCAGGAAGCCTGCCCCCACCGAGTGCACGTCACCCGTTGACGACGTGCCGGAGTGTTCCAACAGCAAGAGATCCAATGTAGCTGCACCGCAAGTTAAGAAGGTCCTGGCAGGGCTGGCTCGCATTCATGGTACTTTCACCATCAGCGCCACCCTCGATGACAAGTAAGAAAGCGCGCTCATTGCCTTCCTACGGGCGAATATCGATGTGTTTGCCTGGCAACCATTTGATATCCCCGGCGTTTGATACGTCTCCAACGTATCTATAATTTATGAAGTATTCATGTCCATATTAGATGTTTTATATGCATTTATATGATATTTTATATGATTTTTGGGACTAGCCTATTAACCTAGAGCCCAGTGCCAGTTTATGTTTTTTCCTTGTTTTTGAGTATCGCAGAAAACGAATACCAAACGGAGTACAATTGACATGCCAATTTTTGATGATTTTTATGGACCAAAAGAAGCCCTTGGAGTAAAAGAGTTGGGCCAGAAGAGTCCCGGGCTGTCCACGAGGGTGGGGGGCGCGCCCACCCCCTGGGCGTGGGCCCCTATCTCGTGCATGACTCGGAGACCCCCCCTGATGTGAGACCTACGCCAAAAATTCCTATAAATACAGAAACCTCCAGAAAATAACCTAGATCAGAAGTTCCGGCACCGCAAGCCTCTGTAGCTACGAGAAATCAATCTAGGCCCTCTCTGGCACCCTGCCAGAGGGGGCCATCATCACCGGAGGCCATGGAGGAGGATCCCGGAGGGGCCATCATCGCCATGAAGGCCAAGGACCAGAGGGAGAACCTCTCCCCATCTAGGGAGGAGGCCATGGAGGAGGAAGCACAAGGGGGAGAACCTCTCCTCCTCTCTCTTGGTGGCTGAGGGAGTCCCGGACTAAGGGTTCCTCGGGCGTGCGGCCTGTTGGACATGGGCCAGACTAATGGGCTGTGAAGATATAAGGTCGAAGACTTTCTCCCGTGTCCGGATAGGACTCTCCTTGGCGTGGAAGCCAAGCTTGGCGACCAAATATGAAGATTCATTTCTCTGTAACTGACCTTGTATAACCCTAGTTCCCTCCGGTGTCTATATAAACCGGAGAGCTTAGTCCAGAAAAAGACACAGTCATATAGGCTAGACTTTTAGGGTTTTAGCCACTCGTGGTAGATCAACTCTTGTAATACTCATATTCATCAAGATCAATTAAGCAGGAAGTAGGGTATTACCTCCATAGAGAGGGCCCGAACATGGGTAAACATTGTGTCCCCCGTCTCCTGTTACCATCGACCTTAGACGCACAGTTCGGCACCCCCTACCCGAGATATGCCGGTTTTGACACCGACATTGGTGCTTTCATTGAGAGTTCCACTGTGTCGTCCCCAAAAGGTCCGATGGCTTCTGCAGACATCAACAACGATGCAGTCCAAGGGGAAACCTTCCTCCCCGGACAGATCTTCGTGTTCGGCGGCTTCGCACTGCGGGCCAACTCGCTTGGCCATCCAGAGCAGATCGACAGCTACGCCCCTGGCCATCAGGTCAGATTTGGGAGCTTGAACTACGTCGCGGACATCCGCGGAGACTTGATCTTCAACGGATTCGAGACCACGGCAGCCGCTCCCTATGCCTACGATGAACATGATTTAAATCTGTCATCGGACCCTACTCAGGAAATTGCACCTGTAACCGCTCTGGCCTTAGATCCAGAGCAGACCGCGCCATCCGAGGACGGAAAGCTCAACCCCACAATGGAGGCAGCAGATTCCGCGGCGCTGGAGCCGCACACAGACTTAACCTCATGTGATATCTGTGTCACCGGAACTCCGGACTCGTCTCCAGCTATAAGCTCTGAACCATGTGCGTCCGCGGGCGCTGAGCTCGATCAGTTATCGATCTTCGAATTCAGCGCCGCAGATATCTTCCAGCACTCACCTTTAGGCGATGTGTTAAACTCATTAAGGAATCTATCCTTAGCGGAGGGCTCACAGCCGACCTATGTCTGTTTTGAACTGGAGGCTGATGACGGGGAATTTCGCTTCCCACCCGCCACCCACTACATAGCCACTATCGAGGACTTGACTGACATGCTCGATTACGGCTCAGAAGACATCGACGGTACAGACGACAATGCAGATGAGGAGCACGGCCAAAACCCGCCGTTTACTGGGCGTTGGATGGCCACTTCTTCGTACGACGTATACATGGTGGATACACCCAAAGAGAATAACAAAGAGGACAAGGAAAAGCAAGTCGAGGACGAGCCTCCCAAGGCACAACCAAAGCGCCGGCGTCAGCGACGCTGCTCTAAATCCCGCCGTAGCAAGGACAGCAACACCGGCACAGGAGACGATCACACTCCGGATGGTGCCGAAGACAGAGAAGATCCCGACAAACAAATGGCCAAACAGGACGATCGGGAAGATGGGCAAGTCAGCCTAGATGAACAGGCCATAAACGATGACTCGAAAGGCAGCACTTATCTTCCACCCTCCGAGGATGAGGTGAGCCTTGGCAACAAGGATTTTATCGTGCCTGAGGAACCCCTCGAGCAAGAGTGCTTTAAGCGCCAGCTAATAGCCACAGCGAGGAGCCTGAAAAAGAAGAAGCAGCAGCTTCAAGCTAATCAAGATCTGCTCAACGATAGATGGACTAACATCCTGGCAGCTGAAGAATACGGCCTCAAGCGCCCAGCCAAAAGTTACCCGAAGCGCAAACTACTACCTCAGTTCGATGACGAAGCACCGGAGCCCGTACCAGCATCGGGCGATGTGGCTGATCGACCGCCACGCGGTCGGGATACAACGACAACTCAAGCCGAACACCAGTCCGTCCCACCTCGCCGTAAGGGCAGCGATGGAATAGCTCGGGGCTATACATATGACCTTCGGCAGGACCTGGATAGCAGAGCAGGACATACAAGATCAATCTATGGGTCGCGAGGGCGTGCCTGGAAACGCGACGATGGCTACATATTCGGACGCGACAAACCTAGTCACGCCCGGGCCGAAAACGCAGTTGGACTCCATCGAAGCTACGTCGCGATGTGGCCCAATATAGAGGCGCCGCACACCCTCTCTGCTTCACTGACGAAGTAATGGATCATGAATTCCCAGAAGGGTTTAAACCCGTAAACATCGAATCATACGGTGGAACAACGATCCCGCGGTATGGATCGAGCATTTTATTCTCCACATCCATATGGCCCGCGGAGATGATCTTCACGCCATCAAATACCTCCCACTAAAACTCAAAGGGCCAGCTCGACACTAGTTAAACTGTCTGCCTGAAAATTCTATTAGCAGCTGGGAGGACTTGGAAGAAGCCTTCCTTGACAACTTCTAAGGTACATATGTCCGGCCACCAGATGCCGATGACTTAAGTCACATAGTTCAACAGCCTGGAGAGTCAGCCAGGAAATTCTGGACTAGGTTCCTAACTAAAAAGAACCAGATCATCGACTGTCCGGATGCCGATGCCCTAGCGGCCTTTAAACAGAGCATCCGTGACGAATGGCTCGCCCGCCACCTCGGCCAGGAAAAGCCGAAGTCCATGGCAGCCCTCACAGCACTAATGACCCGCTTTTGTGCGGGAGAGGATAGTTGGCTGGCCCGTAAGAAAAATACAGCAAGTGACACGGGCACCTCCGAGGTCAAAAATAGCAATGGCAAGCTCCGACATAGCAGACACAAACGCCGAAGTAATGGAGACAACACCGATGACACGACAGTCAATGCCGGATTCAGTGGTTCCAAGTCCGGTCAGCGGAAGAAGCCATATAAAAGGAGCAATCAGGGATCATCCAGCTTGGACCGCATACTCGATCGTCCGTGCCAAATCCATGGCACCCCTGACAAACCAGCCAATCATACCAACAAAGATTGTTGGGTTTTTAAATGGGCCGACAAGTTAAATGCCGAGAACAAAGAAAAGGGATCGCAAAGCGAGGACGATGACGAGGAGCCCCGGCAACCGAACACAGGGGGACAAAAGAAGTTTCTCCCCAGGTCAAAACGGTGAACATGATATATGCTACACACATCCCCAAGAGGGAGCGCAAGCGCGTGTTCAGGGACGTCTATGCGATAGAGCCAGTCACCCCAAAATTTAATCCATGGTCGTCATACCCAATCACTTTTGATCGACGGGACCATCCGACTAGTATCCGTCATGGCGGTTCAGCCGCATTGGTCCTTGACGAAATAATTGACGGATTCCACCTGACGCGAGTCCTTGTGGACGGAGGCAGCAGCCTAAACCTGCTCTACCAGGATACAATGCGCAAAATGGGTATTAACCCATCACGGATCAAGCCCACAAAGACTACCTTTAAAGTAGTCATACCAGGTGTAGAGGCCCGTTGCACGGGCTCAATTACGCTAGAGGTTGTCTTCGGATCTCCGGACAACTTCCGAAGCGAAGAGCTGGTCTTCGATATCTCGTCCCCTTTCACAGCGGCTACCACGCACTGCTTGGACGAGCCGCATTTGCTCGGTTCAACGCGGTGCCACACTATGCTTACCTCAAGCTCAAGATGCCCAGTCCACATGGCGTCATAACAGTCAATGGAAACACGGAACGCTCCCTCCGTACAGAAGAACGCACCGCTGCCTTAGCAGCAGAAGTACAGAGCGGCCTTCTCAAGCAGAACCTTAATTCAGCTGCTGAGCCCCCGGACACCGTTAAGAGGGTCCGGACTATTCTGCAGTAGGACATCTCAGCTCGTCAGGAGCTCGACTAGCAATTCGGCCTCCGTCCCAGTCCCGATCAAGTGGTGGCATTGGTACCGCGCGTACATAACTACGCACTCAAAACACCATGGGCACAGACGGAGGCATACCTGCCTTGTGACCCACAATACGGCTTGACCGCTCCCGGACTCATTTACATTCACTGTTTCCTTTTTCCTTTTCAGGTTCCTTTTCCACAGGCCTTGCCTGATGGCTTGATTGCAGGTACTTTAAAGGACAAATACACCCAGCCGGTAGTCAGCTTGGACGTAGAGGGGAATTTCTAAGTGGTTTCTTAAACAAGCACTCTACCTGTCTCCAGGGTCCCACATGCAGCTCTCCCTTGGTCGTGGCATGTCAAATAGCTCATTGCTTATCACACTAATTGTATCAATGCGCTTCGACGTATTAATCAAATCCTAATGGAAACAGTTTGCGGCCCAAATTTTAGGGCCCCTGCTTTATGCTTTTGCTCCTTTTCTGTTTGCCTCTCGTTTTTAAGCTTATCAGATAGCACCCGTACACTATGGTACGTTTCAATTTGCCAGGGGCTTCATAGCGCCCCGCTTTATGGCAACAAAAGTCCGAACACTTTTTACAGTATAGTTCGGCACCCCGAATTTAGCACTATATTCATTGGCTCTAAATCATGTCTTTGGTCAATAGTTGGGTTGCCCGGCTCCTGTGCTTGCTACCTTATGTTCTGCTATATCGGCTAAGGTAGTAAAGGGAGCACTACTGTGATTTTGCCCTGGTTTACCCGAAGGAGCACCTCAGTAGAGAAAGCCGAAAACTGACTGTCATGATGCGGCGAGAGCCGGTCAGCTCTTCGGAGGTCTCAAATCAATAGAGATTTTTTCCGCATTATGCGAAGGATCGGTACTTACCCGATCAGGTGCCTATAGCATTCTAGTTCAGATACTAGGGGTGCGCCCACATTTTTTTCAAGTCGTATAGTCTGATTGCCTGGTTCGTTGCGCTAAATACCTCCTTCAAGGACCTAACAATTGGATCAAGAGTGTTTAGATTCTATCCCAAACACCCCCGTACTACCTACATGGGGGCAGAAGCCGATGACTGGCCAACTCTCAAATTTCATACAAAACGGCCGCGCAGGAGGTAAAAATTTTTAAACATAACGAAAATTATATTACATAACAACTTTGTTTCATCTTACAAGGCACAGACAACTTGAATATATTCATTCAAAGATAATGTCTTGTGAACACTGCGTCACTACAAGGCGAGACCCCTCCAGGACGTCTCCAAAATACCGCTCGGGAGTGCGGTGCTCGTTGCCCTCGGGCGGCCCCTCGGTCACAAGCTTGGCGTCCATCTTCGCCCACCACGCCTTGACTCGTGCAAAGGCCATCCGCGCTCCCTCGATGCAGACCGATCGCTTGATGATGTCCAGCCGAGGACAGGCGTTCACCAGCCACTTCACGAGGCTGAAGTAACTGCCGAGTATTGCTTCGGCAGGCCACAGCCGGATTATTAAATCCTTCATGGCCTGTTCGGCCACCCTATGCAGCTCGACCAGCTGCTTTAGATGATCGGTGAAGGGCACTGGATGCTCTGGTTCAAGGTATTGCGACCAGAACAACTTCTCCGTTGAGCTCCCTTCTTCGGCTCGGAAGAACTCCGCAGCGTCTGACACACTACGCGGAAAATCCGCAAACGCCCCTGGAGAACTCCGAATCCGGGTTAGTAAGACATACTACTTCTTCACATACTTGCTTTGCATACTAAACGCCTTACCCGCCGCGATCTTCCTGGCCTCCTGGATCTCCTGGAGGGCGCCCTGGGCCTCAACCCGGGCTTCTTCGGCGCTCTGGCGGGCCTTGGCGAGTTCAGCCTCTCGAGCCGAAACATCGCACTCCAAGGCCTCGCATTTCTTCAAAGCGTCCTGGAGCTCTTGTTGAACCTCGTTGACCCTGGCCTTGAGCTTCTTGCGGGCGGCTTGCTCCTTGGCAGCTTTCTCCTCGGCTTCGGCCAGGGCCTTTTTAAGGGCCTCGACCCCGGTCGTTGCTCCTGCACATATCATAACGCTATGGTCAATACACATCATTTATTCTTTCCGAATATATAGCGAATCATTAAATACCTTGCTGGTCTGCTAGCTCCTTCCTCGCTTGGCCAAGCTCCTCCTCGGCCCGCTCCAGTCTCTGCTTTAGTCCGGAGACTTCGGCAGCGTGTGAGGTGGCGACCAGTAACGACGCCTTCTCATTAATACAAGACACATTTAGTTAGTTTCCTGCAAAAATGAATTGATCCTCTGTCCGGTTTTTGCTTTCCGAACACCGGACAGTGTCTCAGGGGCTACTGTCTATATGGGGATTTTCTCCTTTGTGTTGCTTACCTCAAAACCTGTCAGCAGGCTGCCGTAGGCTTTGGTCAGTCCACTCTTGACGGACTGAACCCTCTCAATCACCGTACCCATAAGGATACGGTGTTCTTCCATAATGGAAGCGCCTTGCAGCGCTTCCAGAAGATTGTCCGGTGCCTCTGGTTGAACAAAGGTCACCAGTGGGATACGCACACCTCCGTCTTTCAAAGGAGGCTGCACGCCGCACTCCGGAGCCGTGTAGGTCTCCAGAACCATATTCGGACGGGGGCCGAACTGAATACGGCCCCCATCGCCAGTCTCCATGGGGGACTGCTCCCCCATGTGTCCGACAGCCGAGGTTTCGCCCTCTGGCGCCACACTGACAGCCTCCCGAGACTCTCCCTGGCCTGGGAAAGTCCTTCGCGACAACACCTTGGCGTCGCCCTTAGCCATGGGAGAGTAAGCGGCCGGCGGTGACGCGCTGGCCATTGCCCTTGAATCCAACAAACCTCTTGACGAGGATCGCTGCGAGCTGTCGTAGGCCGGACTAGAATTGCACAATTAACCATGTCAATACAATGAGGAGGAGAGGCCGGATACACGGGAGAGTACTAGTCTGTTAGTACTTACGATGCGGCCGGGGGCGTCGCTCCTGACTGCTCTCGACGTCCCACGCGGTTTTGTCCGCGAGGGAGCCTTTACCCTTCTTGGGCGCCTCCGCCTCCAGATTTGTGGAGACCGCCCTCTTGTTCCTCCCCCCATCAGGTGGAGGATGGCTTTCCTCCTCCTCCTCTTTGTTGTCTTCAGCGGCGGAGGAGTGACTCCTGTCTTTGGACATCACGTCCGAAGTGCCCTTGCGGCGGGGGCCACCCCGGGCCCCCTTGGCCTTCTTCTCCGACGGCTGAAAGGCGCCAGGACCATCATCTTCGCCAGGAGCGGGATGACTAGCTCTTCGGGCAGCGGAGCTGAATTGTGAATTCGCTCCGCTTTCTCCGCCCATTCCTGAAAGGATAAATTGGGGAAGTTTAGTTACCCTCCTTGAAAAAGCTGGTAGAGAATACGCCTTGAGATGTGAAGGACTTGCGGCGCTGGCGGGGTGGGCAAGATCGTGCCCACGATCCGAGTCTATGGCCGGCGGCTTCTCGTCGCCCTTGAAGAGCAGCTTCCAGGCATCTTTGTGGGTGGTGCCGAAGAGCCTCACCAAGGTTTGGTGCTTCTCTGGATCGAATTCCCATAGAGGTAAGTTCGGCTTTGGCAGGGGAGGATCTGGCGAACTAGCATAACCTGTATCACGTCGACGAGCTTGCTGTTTTTGTCCACCATGCTATAGATGCGCGTTTGCAGCGCCATCAGCTCGTCCGACGAAGACCAATTTGGGCCCTTCTCCATCCAGGAGGTCAGCCGCATTGGAGCCCCGGACTTGAATTCGGGAGCCGCGGCCCAGGTGGCGTCGCAGGGCTCTGTGATATAGAACTACAGCTTCTGCCATTCCTTAACAATCTCCACAAATGTGCCTTTGGGCCATGTGACACTGGGCATCTTTCTCACATGGCTCCTCCGCACTCTGCGTGTTGGCCATCCACCACCTTCTGCTTCATGTTGAAGATCTTAAGCCACAGACCAAAATGGGGCTAGACGCGGAGGAAAGCCTCGCACACGACAATGAATGCTGAGATGTTGAGGAAAGAGTTCGGGGCTAGATCATGGAAATCTAGCTCGTAATAGAACATAAGTCCGCGAACTAAAGGGTGGAGTGGAAACCGTAGTCCGCGGACAAAATGAGGGAGGAACACCACCCTCTCGTTGGGTTTGGGTGTAGGGACGACTTGTCCTCGGAAGCCGATGGGCGATCTCCTTCGCCAGATACCCGGCCTCCCGCAGCTCGGCGATGTCCTTCGCCGCGACGGAAGAGGCCATCCACTTGCCTTGCCCTCCAGAGCCGGACATGGTTGAGAGCTTGCTCGGGGTGGAAGAAACAAGAACTTGGGCACTGGAGCTCGAGAATGGAAGGGCAGAGGATGAAAGAAGGCGTGGGTGAAGAAAGGGAATCCTTATCCCCTTATAAAGGAAGTGAATATCGAATGCCCCCCCCCACTCGCCTATTCCCAAGGGATGTGTAAATGGCACGGTTGGATTACCCATGCCCGTATTGATGAGAATCCTGCAATAAGGGGACGCGATCTCTGCTTGACAAGACATGCCAATGGAAACCGCATCTCGAAAAATGGAACGGCAGACAAAAACGGTTCGAAATAATGATCGGGCAAGCGTGATGTCATCTTGCGAAAAGTTGTCAGCGGATGGGACTCGTGAAATATTATACTCTCTATGGATGTGTGTGTGGTACTTGTGTTGCAATGCCGAAGACAATCTGCGCGCCGGACACCTCGTCATTGAAGCCTGGTTCAGGGGCTACTGAGGGAGTCCTGGACTAAGTGGTCCTCGGGCGTCCGGCCTGTTGGACATGGGCCGGACTAATGGGCTGTGAAGATATAAGGTCGAAGACTTTCTCCCGTGTCCGGATAGGACTCTCCTTGGCGTGGAAGGCAAGCTTGGCGACCAAATATGAAGATTCCTTTCTTTGTAACCGACCTTGTACAACCCTAGTTCCCTCCGGTGTCTATATAAACTGGAGGGCTTAGTCCGGAAAGAGACACAGTCATATAGGCTAGACTTTTAGGGTTTTAGCCATTACGATCTCGTGGTAGATCAACTCTTGTAATACTCATATTCATCAAGATCAATCAATCAGGAAGTAGGGTATTACCTCCATAGAGAGGGCCCGAACCTGGGAAAACATTGTGTCCCCCGTCTCCTGTTACCATCGACCTTAGACGCACAATTCGGGATCCCCTACCCGAGATCCTCCGGTTTTGACACCGACAGTGGCGCCGGAGTGCCATCGGGAGAGGAATCATCGCCGCGGTGATCGTCTTCATCAACATCACCATCATCATCACCATCCTCATCTCTTTTATGCGGTCCACTCTCCCGCACCCCGCTATAATCCCTACTTGAACAAGGTGCTTTATGCCACATATTATGATCCAATGATGTGTTGCCATCCTATGATGTTTTGAGTAGATATCCTTTGTCTTTGGGTTGATTGATGATCTAGATTGGTATGAGTTGTATGTTTTATTTTGGTGATGTCCTATTGTGCCCTCTGTGTCGTGCAAGCGTGAGGGATTCCCGCTGTAGGGTGTTGCAATACGTTCATGATTCGCTTATAGTGGGTTGCTTGAGTGACAGAAGCATAAACCCGAGTAAGGGGGTTGTTGCGTATGGGATAAAGGGGACTTGATATGTTAATGCTATGGTTGGGTTTTACCTTAATGATCTTTAGTAGTTGCGGATGCTTGCTAGAGTTCCAATCATAAGTGCATATGATCCAAGAAGAGAAAGTATGTTAGCTTATGCCTCTCCCTCATATGAAATTGCAATGACGACTACCGGTATTGTTAATAATTGCCTAGGACAATTCCGCACACCGATCCATCATTTTTCCACACTCGCTATTTATAATATTTAGTAATATATTCTAAATTTATGATAACCGCACCTACTTTTATGTTTTATCTCTACGATACCATGCAAAGTTATCCTCTTCATACCCACAACGTAGTTTTATTTCTCGTTTCTAGTTGGAAGCAAACGTTCGGTGTACGTATACTCGTATCAGTGGCAGATAGGACTTGAGAGAACATTGATCTTACCTTTAGATCCTTGTGTGTTCGACAATCCATACTTATCACTTCCACCTTTGGGAATTGCAACGATGATTCCCTGCACTTGGGGATTATCAAGCTCTTTTCTGGCGCAGTTGTCGGGGAGCAATAGCGTGGGGTTGATATTCTCGTGTGTGCTTGTTTGCTTTCTTCACTAAGTAGATTTTGTTTTTCCTTTTTGTTCCTGTTTTGTTGTGGGTTAAACATACAAAAAAATAAAAGAATAAAAATACAAAAAAATTACTTGCCCCTCATACCTAAAAAGTTTTTTCATCAGAGAAGTGAGTAGAAGGTTATGCATTGGAGAAGTGAGGGTCGACCTTGAGCACTTGTGTTCATGCTCATGGAAACAATGTAAAACATTTCATGGAAGCTTCTCTGAAAATAATTATCTCATTGTATATATCCATTGTATTATAAAAATAATGTGCCAAGCTTTGGTTTTAGGATGATTAGATTGCTTGTTTACTATGTGCAGTACAAAAATAGAAACTTTGGCTGTAGTGCGTGAATTTACCTTTTTTACTGGAAATTCAAATGGGTCTGAAACTTTTTGCACATTACTTCTGTACAATTTTTTTAAAATTTCATATTTTTTTAGAATTTTTTGAAGTTACAGAAGTTTACTAAACTTCCAGATTACTACAGACTGTCCCCTTTTTGACAGATTCTGTTTTCTATGTGTTGATCGCTTATTTTGATGGATCTATGGATAGTATCGGGGGGTATGAACCATCGTGAAGTTGGAATACAGTAGATAATGTGCTAATATGAAATTGGAATGAGTTTGCAACAGTACCTAAAGGTAGTGATTTGCTTTAGTATACTAACGGATCTCACAAAGTTTTTGTGGATGAAGTGTTCGAAGAACGAGGAGTTACCGATGTGAGAAGAATAAACAGAGGCCAGAGTTCAAGCTTGGGGATGCCCAAGGTACCCCAAGTAAATATTCCAAGGATACTCAAGCATCTAAGCTTGGGGATGCCCCGCTTGGCATCCCATCTTTCTTCTTCAACAATTATCGGTATACCGCAGTTTTTGTTTTGTTCACATGATTTCTGTCCTTTGTGTTTTTCTTTTTATTTAAGAACCATTCTAGTATGAGATGTCCCTTCATCAATATATAGAATGATTCATGTGCTTCACCTATATCTTTTGAGTATGACCTTATAGAATGCTCTTTGTGCTTCACTTAAATCTTTTGAGTATGGTTTTATAGAATGCTTCGTGTGCTTCACTTATATATTTTGAGCTTGGATATTGGGTAGTCTATATTAATTGTAGAATGCTCCATGAACTTCACTTATATCTTTTGGAGTATGAATAATATTATCATCTAAAGCGGGTTTGGAAGAGTGTCAACTTTAGGAATTAGTGATCCCACTATTCCGAATGAGAAGAATTTTGCTTATGTGGAGAGTAGAAAATTTTCTATGCTTGTATATCATGAAAATAATGCTTTATGTGATGGTTATATTGTTTAATTAATTCATGATGCTACTGAAAGTTATTATGAGGGAGGAATATATGCTTGTAGGAGTTGCAATATTATCAAGTTTCCTCTCTATGTGCTTAAAGTTTTGAAGTTATACTTGTTTTGCCTTCCTATGCTAGTTGATTCTTGTTCCTTTAAATTTTGTGTTCACAAAATCCCTAGGCATAGGAAGTGGGTTAGATTTAAATGTGCTAGTCATATTCTTCATAATGCTCTCTTTATGTTTCAATTCTTATCTTTTATGTGAGCATCATTGAAATCATCATGCCTAGCTAAAAGGCATTAAAGAAAAGCGCTTATTGGGAGACAACCCAATATTTACCCTTACTGTTTTTGTGTGTTTACATGATTAAGCTACTGTAGTAATCATGTTTTATAGCTTTTTTTTCAATAAAGTGCCAAGTAAGACCATTGGGAAGACTTGGGTGAAAGTTAATCTGATCTTGCTGTAAAAAACAGAAACTTTGCGCTCACGAGATTAGCTGTCATTTTTTACAAAAGAGTGATTTTGAGTGGATTATTTTTGCAGAAGATTAATAGACAAATTCCTCACGTCCAGCAATGTATTTCATAATTTTTGGAGTAGCATAAGTATTGTTTCTGTTCACATCATTACAGACTGTTCTGTTTCTGACAGATTCTGTATTCATTGCGTAGTTTGCTTGTTTTCTAGTTTCTGTGGCCTATATTTCTCAATATGAATTGTAGAAATGATATGGTACAGTAGGAATTGTGTGAGAACAATTATTAACCTTGTCTTTGACAGTACCAAAGTGAATGGTTTACTCTTTATCATAGTAACCCATCTCACGAAGTTCCGTTAAGTTTTGTGTGATTGAAGTTTTCATGCTTTGGGTGAGATATCGATATGAGGAGAATAAGGAGTGGAAAAACCCTAAGCTTGGGGATGCCCAAGGTACCCCAAGGTAATATTCAAGGAAGACTCAAGCGCCTAAGCTTGGGGATGCCCCGGAAGGCATCCCCTCTTTTGTCTTCAAAACTATCGGTATACCTTACTCGGAGCTATATTTTTATTCGTCACATGATATGTGTTTTGCTTGGAGCGTATTTTAAATTTTACTTGCTGTTTGAATAAAATCGTTCGATCTGAAATCTTGACTACTCCCATGGCTAGTTAATTATTTGACTACTCAGTGTTCTTCACTTATATCTTTTTGGACTAGTTTGTCATTTACTCATGTGCTTCACGTATATCCTATGAGTAAATGGTTGCATGAATTGAATGTCATAAATCAGAATTTATATACATTTCATATGCTTATAACTTGGGGAGTAATAAGTATAGGTAGTAAACTTATTGAAAGTTAGCAAACGCAGAATTGGTCACTTGAACAATTCATGAAAGAATATTGAAGGAAGAGAGATTTCACATATAAGTATACTATCTTGGACATCTTTTGTAATTGTGAGCACTCATTAAAATATGACATGCTAAAAGGATGATGTTGGACAAGGAAGACAACTTATTGGGTTATATTTTCCTATATCCGAAACGTTATATTGTCTTGGATCATCCAACATGTTGGGCTTGCATTTCCCTCTCATGCTAGCCAAATTCTTTGCACCAAGTAGAAATACTACTTGTGCTTCCAAACATCCCTTAAACCAGTTTTGCCATGAGAGTCCACCATACCTACCTAAGGGTTGAGTAAGATCCTTCAAGTAAGTTGTCATCGGTGCATGCAATAAAATTGCTCTCTAAATATGTATGATCTATTAGTGCGAAGAAAATAAGCTTTTATACGAACTTGTGATAAGGAAGAAATAAAAGCGATGGACTACATAATAAAGGTCTTTATCACAAGTGGCAATATAAAGTGACATTCTTTTTCATTAATATTTTGTGCATCCAACCATAAAAGCGCATGACAACCTCTGCTTCCCTCTGCAAAGGGCCTATCTTTTAGTTTTATCTTCTACCCTTATACAAGAGTCATGGTGATCATCACCTTTCCTTTTTACACTTTTTCCTTTGGCAAGCACTTTGTGTTGGAGCGATCCGGATATATATATCCACTTGGATGTAGGTTTTCATAAATTATTATTGTTGACATTACCCTTGAGGTAAAAGGTTGGGAGGCAAAACTATAAGCCCCTATCTTTCTCTGTGTCTGATTAAAACTTTGAACCCATAAATATCACATGCATGAGTGTTAGCAATTGTGAAAGATTAAATGATAGTTGAGTGTGTGGAGTTTGCTGAATCAAAGCTCTAACATAGAACCTTCCCGAAAATAAGATGAATTGCAATTGTTTGATGCCTAAGAGCACTGTTTGTTAGTTTTCGAGAAATTTTATGATCTATACTTTAACATGTGAATAGCTTGTTACTTGATCATGAAAAGTTTTATGAGATGAGCTACTGTTATGACATATAATGATGTTAGAAAAGGTGATGGAAATTATCGTTGATCAAACTTGTGCACCTGCTAGCATTCACACTTCAGAAATTATTTCATTTATCATTTACCTACTTGAGGACGAGCAGGAATTAAGCTTGGGGATGCTGATACGTCTCCAACGTATCTATAATTTATGAAGTATTCATGCTATTATATTATCCATATTAGATGTTTTATATGCATTTATATGATATTTTATATGATTTTTGGGACTAACCTATTAACCTAGAGCCCAGTGCCAGTTTCTGTTTTTTACTTATTTTAGAGTATCGCAGAAAAGGAATACCAAACGGAGTCCAATTGATGTGCCAATTTTTAATGATTTTTTATGGACCAAAAGAAGCCCCCTAAGTAAAAGAGTTGGGCCAGAAGAGTCCCGGGATGCCCACGAGGGTGGGGGCACGCCCACCCCCCTGGGCGTGGGCCCCTATCTCGTGGACGACTCGGAGACTCCCCTGACGTGAGACCTATGCCAAAAATTCCTATAAATACAGAAACCTCCAGAAAATAACCTAGATCAGAAGTTCCGCCGCTGCAAGCCTCTGTAGCCACGAGAAATCAATCTAGGCCCTCTCTGGCACCCTGCCGGAGGGGGCCATCATCACTGGAGGCCATGGAGGAGGATCCCGGAGGGGCCATCATCGCCATGAAGGCCAAGGACCAGAGGGAGAACCTCTCCCCATCTCGGGAGGAGTCCATGGAGGAGGAAGCACAAGGGGGAGAACCTCTCCTCCTTTCTCTTGGTGGTGCCGGAGTGCCATCGGGGGAGGAATCATCGCCGCGGTGATTGTCTTCATCAACATCACCATCATCATCACCATCCTCATCTCTTTTACGTGGTCCACTCAACCGCACCCCACTGTAATCCCTACTTGAACATGGTGCTTTATGCCACATATTATGATCCAATGATGTCTTGCCGTCCTATGATGTTTTGAGTAGATATCCTTTGTCTTTGGGTTGATTGATGATCTAGATTGGTATGAGTTGTATGTTTTATTTTGGTGCTGTCCTATTGTGCCCTCTGTGTCGCGCAAGAGTGAGGGATTCCCGTTGTAGGGTGTTGCAATACGTTCATGATTCGCTTATAGTGGGTTGCTTGAGTGACAGAAGCATAAACCCAAGTAAGGGGGTTGTTGCGTATGGGATAAAGGGGACTTGATATGTTAATGCTATGGTTGAGTTTTACCTTAATGATCTTTAGTAGTTGCGGATGCTTGCTAGAGTTCCAATCATAAGTGCATATGATCCAAGAAGAGAAAGTATGTTAGCTTATGCCTCTCCCTCATATGAACTTGCAATGACGACTACAGGTCTTGTTAACAATTGCCTAGGACAATTCCGCACACCGATCCATCATTATTCCACACTCGCTATTTATAATATTTAGTAATATATTCTAACTTTATGATAACAACACCTACTTTTATGTTTTAGCTCTCCGATACCATGCAAAGTTATCCTCTTCATACCCACAATGTAGTTTTATTTCTTGTTTCTAGTTGGAAGCAAACGTTCGGTGTACGTAGAGTCGTATCAGTGGCAGATAGGACTTGAGAGAATATTGATCTTACCTTTAGCTCCTTGTGGGTTCGACACTCCATACTTATCACTTCCACCTTTGGAAATTGCTACGATGATTCCCTGCACTTGGGGATTATCAGCGTTCCTAGCGAGGTCATCGAGCACCACCTTGTTGTCTGCCCACACACCAGACCTATCAAGCAGAATGTTCGGAAGCAGGCCTTGGAGAGGCAACAGTTCATTACGGAAGAGATCAAGAAACTTGAGGCAGCTGGTTTGGTCAGAGGAGTGCTGCATCCCACGTGGTTGGCAAATCCAGTGGTAGTCCGAAAGGCTAACGAGAAGTGGAGGCTGCATAGATTTCACAGATCTCAACAAGGCTTGCCCGAAGGACCCATTTCCCTTGCCGCGTATCGATCAGATTGCGGATTCCACTTCAGGTTGTGATTTGCTCTCCTTTCTGGATGCATATTCTGGGTATCACCAAATCTTCATGTCCAAGGAAGACGAAGAGAAGACGTCGTTCATCACCCCATGTGGTACGTACTGTTTTATCCGCATGCCGTTCGGATTAAAGAGTGCCGGGCCTACTTTTGCAAGGGCAGTCTAGATTGGTTTTGAGCCGCAGGTACACAGAAACATAGAAGCTTATATGGATGACATTGTGGTCAAGACCAAGGATAGAGCCACCCTTATTCAGGATTTGGAGGAGACGTTTGCTAATCTATGCAAGATCAATTTGAAGCTCAACCCGGAGAAGTGTGTATTTGGTGTCCCCTCCGGCAAGTTGCTTGGGTTCTTCGTATCCCATCGCGGGATCGAAGCCAACCCCGATAAGATCGAGGCTATCGAGCAGATCCAAGCGCCAAGGACAATTAAGGATGTGAGGCGTCTGACAGGATGTGTTGCCACGCTAAGCAGATTCATCTCCAAGTGTGCCAAGCGCGCCCTGCCATTCTTCAAAATTTTGAAGAAGGCAGGGCCTGTGAAGTGGACCCTGGAAGCAGATGCAGCTTTGCAAGAATTAAAGGCCTAGTTGTCTTCTGTGCCTACCTTGGTTGCTCCCAAACCCCAGGAGTCGTTGCTGCTATACTTAGCAGCAACCAACCAAGTGGTCAGTGCGGCCTTGGTAGCACAACGAGAAATGGATGAGGTAGAGAGGGAGCAGAGGCCGACAGAGTCAGAGAAGGATTAGGACAGCTGTGAGCACGGCAACAAGACCAACCCCAAGGACGCGGCAAGTAAGAAAGTGGTGCAGCGCCCAGTGTATTTCGTCAGCTCCTTATTATAGGGGGCTAGATCGAGGTACTCTGGCGTGCAAAAGTTGATCTTTGGTCTCATCTTGGCCTCAAGGAAACTGTGCCACTACTTCCAAGCCCATGAGATCACGGTTGTCACTCGTTTCCCGTTGCAAAGGATACTCCGAAACCCTAAGGCTACCGGCAGAATAGTGGAGTGGGCTTTGGAGTTATCCAGTTTTGGTTTGAAGTTTGAGAGCACATCAACAATTCAGAGCATGGCATTGGCAGAGTTTATTGCAAAATGGACGCCACCCGGAAGGAATCGCCGCAAGAATGGATTATGTATTTTCATGGTGCTTTTTCCCTACAAGGTACAGGAGCTGGCATGCTTCTTGTCGCCCCCTCCCGGGAGCACTTAAAGTACATCACCCAAATGCACTTTACCCGGGAAGAAGCAACCAATAATACAGCTGACTATGAAGGGCTCCTTGTCGGGCTCAGGATTGCTGCCGAATTGGGAATTAAGAAGCTGGTCATTCGAGGAGATTCATAGCTCGTGGTGAGACAAGTCAACAAGGATTACCAAAGTCAAAGTGTGATGCGCAGAAGCTTGTTGTGGAACCAGGGACTCCTGTTCTCCATCTCACTTAGCCCTCCGTATCCCCAGCAACAATGGCCCGGAAAAGGAGAAAGTTGGACTTCTGTAAGCCTCTCCAGGTAGAGTCGTCCGCTCCCGGCAGAGACCCTGCCGGAAACTACTCCTCATAGCCTGCTGGACCACCCCCTCCAGCCAGGCCAATGGACCCCACAAACGAGGCTTGTGCTCCCGCAGCAGAGGAGATGCCGCTAGTCCTCGTTGCCGAGCCCCCGGCTCCAACTTGGGAAAGGCACGTTGTCCACTTCCTCCAAACTTGAGAGCTTCCCGGCGACCAAAATGAAGCTGAAAAAGTAGCCCGTAGGGCCAGTATGTATCAGTTTGTCGATGACACTTTGTACAGAAGGAGGCCCAACGGTGTGAAATTGAAGTGTGTCTGTCGGGAAGAAGGAAAGGAACTGTTGGCTGAGATTCACAAAGGCATTTGCGGCTCCCACATTGGATCAAGGGCATTAGTTGGAAAAGCATTGCGGCAAGGATTCTATTGGCCCACAGCCCTCCAAGGTGCTGTCGAGCTAGTCACCAAATGTGAAGCCTGCTAGTTCCATTCCAAGAAAACCCACCCACCTGCCTGCCCAAGCTCTTCAGACAATCCCTCTATCATGGTCATTTTCGGTCTGGGGGCTCGATATCCTCGGCCCCTTCCCCCGAGCAATCGGGGGCTTTGAATTCTTGTTCGTTGTTATTGACAAGTTTACAAAGTGGCCGGAAGTGACTGCCGTGAGAAAGGTGACTGCACAGTTGCTATCAAGTTCTTGAAAGATCTGGTGTGTCATTTTGGAGTTTCGGCAAGGATCATTACCGACAACGGCACCCAGTTCACAAGCCGCGCCTTCATGCAATATGTTCATGCCCTCGGATGCAAGATCTCATTCGCCTCTATGGCACACCCACGGAGCCATGGACAAGATGAGAGGGCGAACGCTGAAGTGCTGCGTGGACTCAAGACAAGAACTTTTGATATGCTGCAGAAACACGGCAGGAGGTGGATCGAGGAGCTACCGAGAGTTCTCTAGTCCCTCAAAACGACACCGAACCGAGCTACCGGGCAGACTCCCTTCTCCCTGGTCTATGGGGCAGAAGCAGTTATCCCCATAGAACTCATTTACGGGTCGCCTCGAGTGCTTGCCTACGATGAAGTAGCGCAAGATCAGCACCGGCGTGACGATGCTATGCTACTCGAGGAGAACCGTCTCCGGGCTGCTACGCGTGGTGCACGCTATCGGCAAGCCCTGTGTCGCTATCATAGCCGTAGGGTTCACGCCCGTGTTTTGAGGAAGGTGACCTTGTCCTTAGGCATGTTCAGTCCGCCAAGGGTACAAACAAGTTGTCACCAAAGTGGAAAGGCCCTTACCGAGTAGTACGAGTCACCAGACGTGGCGCAGTCCGTCTGGAGACTGGAGATGGCACTCCGTTGCAAAAATCATGGAATATTGAGCATCTCCGCAAGTTCTACCCGTAAGACGCGGCTGTCGGGCCCTGCCCGGCAGCCACCCTTTTCTACAGGCCTTGCCTCAGTTGCATGTAACCCCTCGTACAAAGCCAGGGCGATGACCTGTGCAAGAGAACATAAAGAAGCGTTGTGGGGTGCCCCCGACCAAGATTGCATGCATGTCTGAGCATTCCAAGATCACTGCATAAGCATTTCATGAGCATTTGCATATGCATATAGATAGGATCGTATCCGGCATTCATTCTCATCTGCATGAAGCTGCAGGTTCTTGCCGTGAACTTGGCTTCGACAAGGAGTTGAGAAGACTGCCCGGCACTGCGATCCCCAGCAAGCCACACAGATAAGTTTTACCTCCTGTCCGATTAGTATTCTGTAAGCTATAACTTGTGCATAAGAAAACCTCGCCACTCTTTGAGACTTAGGTGCTCCCATCCCTGACTCGAACGCTGCTTTGGTCAGGATGGTCGCAATGGCCTTTGGTAGAAAGAAGTTGGCAGGGGTTGGTCCCTTTCTCTATTGCCCGGTAGACACAGCTTTCCGGTAGACAAAAAGGATGCCGGTAAGGTAGATTGCCGGGGAAAACTCGTTTATTTACATTAAAGAGGCATCCCACCTCTGCATGGACATACACATGCACGGGTTCCCGACAAGGTTCATCTTCTTCATTAATATGCTGATACAAGTACAAGCATTACAGAACACAAACACGGACTCGAGAGATTACATTATTTGAATTAAAATTTGGCAAGTGCTGGCAGATTTAAGATTGAAAAAGGATAAGTGCCCCCTTACGCCTTTGCCCTTGTCCATCTCCTTCAGGGTATTACAGAGAGGGACTAAAGAACCAAGAGGCGGAATCGGCTTGGATTCGGCGCCTCCCCAGGATCAAGATGACGCCATCCTCTAGTTGGGAGGGTGGAACCGGAGGGCGGGAGGGACGGTGGCGTTGGAGGGAGCCCAGACAAGGGTAGCGGAGTCACCGGGAAACACGAGCTGTCAGAATGGCCAACTCCGTTCCTGGCGCATCATGGGTTGCTGCTACCTCCCGTACCGCTGCCGTTCGACGATCCCGTCGCGGCAGGCGTACCGGACACCATGCTCTCCGAGGGACTCAACACAAAGAGCATGGTCGTCCCCAGCGGCCCTGATATCGGAAGCCAACATGCGCCTAGAAGGCATGAATAGGAGCAAAGTTCCCTCATGTACGGTAAAAGAACGGCGCCCAGGAGGAGTCGGAGTCGCCTTCTCCAAGGGTGACTTCCTTCCAGGACCCCTCCCCAGAGTCGCGAAGGGAAGAAGAATGGGGAGCGATTGACTACCACGCGCCATGCCCGCCTCAAGCCTTGACGTGGCATCGTTCGCATTCCCTCCCACTGAAGCCAAGGCCACGGGCGGCCCGGCGGCAAGCACGCCGGAGTTGCCAGTCCCAGCGGTGTCGCCGCGCCGCCCGAGCCCCCCTTTCAGATCCGCGGAAGGCTTCAAGATGGATCCCGGGGGCTGGCCCCAGGCACTCTTCTTCGACATATTTAACAAGAAACAGAAGACGGAAAAGGAGGAAAGCGAGGATGAGTGACTCCACCATCCTCCGCCCGTCCCCTTTATGGGCGGCCACCGTCCTCCTCCGCCAATTCAAGACGACCGGGCCCTCACCTTGATGCTCTCCCATGCTACGCGCTTCCATTACCTATCCCGCGTGATGCATGCAGCATACGTGGCCAAGGATAAGGGCATGGTGGGAAGAGTGAATTGGCAGTTTCTACCCCGTGCTTTAAAGTCATTCATGGGCCATTACTAGAGCGGCCCCACCACTATTGGCTTTACACGATGCGCGGAAAAACCGGAAACCGGCCCGGAATCAAGACTAATGAAGAAGCAAAGAAGGCCTCAAGAGACCAGCCTCTTCAGCAACCCCGCCTGTGCAGTTATTAGGCCCTACCCCGACGACGCTCAGCAGCGCATTCGGGGCAGGCCCGGGGGCTTCTATCGGTGCAACAAACCATGGGTCTGTTGCCCAGACTATGCATAGGCACGTGATCAAGATTGAAGCACTAGCCCAAGTCAGAGTACAAGGGACTAAGAGATTCAAAGGACCAACATGCATATCAAATCAACCAAGGTCAAGCCAGCGATGTGTGATATCGTCAGAAGAAAGGCCTCCCTTGCCGGGCAGGCGAGCCCGGCAAGGGGCGAGGCCACGCCCAGAAGCAGACAAGCCAAGGCGTCCCGGTAGGGCCTGCCGGTACTCACGGAGACGAGACCACCTCACCAACCACTCCACCACGACCCACGTCGTCGATGAGTGCGGTGTCAAGCCGCAGAGGGACCGCAGCCATTCACCACATGGCAGCCTCTCCCTACAGGAAAAACCCACAGATGACTTCTGTTCTGCGACGTGTCAAGCGAGCAGGCGTGGAGCTGGCAAGATAGCCCGAGAAGCCTTGTCGGGCAACCAACAATGTGACGTTGAGCAGTGCATTTAATATGCCCTGTCAGCCGTAGAGTTAGGTATGATAGCACTGTTTGCTATCTTATTAGTGTGTAATGACTACTTTGCCATTGTGGTAACCCCTTGATCTATAAAAGGAGGCCCATGGCAACTGTAGAAGGGGTTAGAAGGTTGGATAACTCACACCCCCATATGCGCGTAGCCGCTGCTGCCCTGAGGCAACCCCTCCCGGGCAAGTGTACTACGCTCCACCACCACCTTTCACCATTAATCCACCAAAGCAGGAGTAGGGTTTTACACCTCGCGGCGGCCGAACCTGGGTAAAACTGCCTGTATGATCCCTGCCGCGCTGCCCCATGCTCGTCTGTTCTTTGTGCAATGCGACGTCCCCCTGTCGAACCAGCAAGGGGCCTCCTGGTCCCATAGGTGGCCATGGTTTCCTGCGACACAATGGAAAAGTATTGTAACACCCCGGATGTAACTTTCCATATTTGTAACTCCAACTCTTGCCATTTTCGGCTATGTATGATGATATTCCCTTCGTGGTCGGGTTTTGTCTTTCGTTTTGCATTTTGTTCATGTCATGCATTTCATATCATATCATCATGTGCATCTCATTTGCATACGTGTTCGTCTCATGCATCCAAGCATTTTCCCCGTTGTCCATTTTGCAATCCGACACTCCCACATGCACTGGCGCATCCCTCTTATCTCTTTTTGTGAGCGGGTGTTAAACGTTCTCGGAATGGACCGAGTCTTGCCAAGTGGCCTTGCTACACCACCGGTAGACCACCTATCAAGTTTCGTTCCATTTGGAGGTCGTTTGATGCTCCAACGGTTAACCGGGTAACCGCAAAGTCCTTTTGTGTGTTGCAGCAAAACCCCCCTCCAAACAGCCCAATAACCCACCTAAGGCCCTTCCATGCTCTCGGTCGTTCGATCATGATCGTGTGGGCGAAAAGCTCACTCTATTTGGAGTCTCCTAGCTCCCTCTACCTATAAATATGTCCTCCCCGTTCAAAATCCGGGTAAAAACCCTAGCCCCGCTCCCTCCCCGCGCCGGACACGTCCGCCTGGCACCGGACGAAACCCGCCGCCGCGCCCGTCCAACCGGAGGCTGCCACGTGGCGCCGCCGCCTCCCTCTGCCACCGGCCCGCGAGCCCGTGTTGGGCCCGCCGAGCCCATCGCGCCGCCGCCCGGTCTGCGCCCCCGCGCCGCCCGACTCCGCCGCCCTCCCGCGCGAGCCGGTGAGCCGCCGCCGCGCGCCTCGTCACCGGACGCCGCCACCTCGCCGCGCCGCCTCGCCGCCGCCCGTGCCCGCCTCTCCGCCGTCCTCTGCCGACCCCATCGCCTGCCGACGCCGCGCTCCCGCACCTCCTCCCGGCCGGCTTCCTCCCTCTCCCGAGCTCACTCCGGCCGCCCGTCCTCGAGCTCCGGCGAGTTGCTGCCTCGATGTCCGTGCCCACCGAACCCTAGATCTGGAGAGGTTGACTCCCCCCCCTGAAATTCTCCAAGTCCCGAAGTATTTTCACATTCTGTTGCCATGTTCATTCATCACAACTCGCTGCACACTGCTCCGTTTCGTGCGTGTAACATATTGAAATGTTCGAATCGAGATGCTGTTCATTTTGTTCCATTGTGCTGTGCTTGTTTGAGTCCATCTTGATGCCCAAATCTCTGGTGCAAGAATGCTATATGATGTTTTCTGCTGTTACTTGGCAGAAATTGGTGTTTTTTTATTTTTGCTACATTTAATGTGTGCATCTTATGGGCATGAGCTCTACCAGTGTTTTCATATATGCCATGCCATATTTACAGGGGTGTATGCCATGTATTTTTGTGATCTATGTGGTGACTAGCACAAACATGCAAACTAGGCTTTGTGATGTTTCTGTTTTCTGGGACTCGGGTTTTTGCTGTCTGTTACTGCTGTTATTTTGTTGCCATGTATCCATGTGTCTACAGAGAGATCCATGCTTCTTTTGAGTATGTTCAGTAAGGATGTTTTGTAGATACAGTTGTGCTCTATCCATCCATGCCCCTGTTTGCAATTATGGAGTGCCATAGCATATCTTAATCTTCCTCTACTTTTGCCATAAATTATTCCTGGGAGATTGTTAACATGATATTCAATTTTTCCAAGGTTGTTGTAGTTGATGCATACATGATATGAACTTGCTCTTGCCATGGATAGCTTCACAAACATGCCGTATTGCTGTAGGTATGCTTGTTTTGTCATGCATTGCTGTGTAATGAGTGAATCAAGCTCACCAAGATGCCCTCATAATTTCTGTTAATGCCATGCTCTGTTTTCTGCAAAGTCTGGAACCTGTTAACGAAACTTGCTCTGTTTACATGGTTGCCATCATATCTTCTGGTCCTTTTTGGCTCATGGTCAGTAAGAGACATTTATTCTATGCATTTAGTAGATTCATGATATGTCTTGCTTTGCTATGTTAAATTCTTGTAGCATGTGTTTTTCTTGCTCTGAACATTGCTACCTGATGCTGGTTATGCCATGTCCAGTAATTTCACAAGTCTGTGAAACTGATATCTTTTGCACTTTTGCCATGCTTGTTTGTACCTCTTATGTTGTGATCTAGTCATAGATCAGTGTTCATCTTTTGTCAAGCATCTCCTATAGGTTACTGCCATGTGGTTTTTTGCTATGTTGGAGTGCTGTAGTATAGTTACTTGATGTATTCTAAGTGCTATCATGCTGTTAATCACATAATTGTGTCATTCTTGTTTTGCTTGCCATTTGCAAACCGTGCATCCGTTTCCGGTGATCTTTATATCGATTTGAAGCGAAATCATCTAATCTTTCCAGTGGCGTACTTGGTTTGCCAAGTTACTGCCTTGTTCATCCTTTTTCTTCTGGAGCATGCATACGCATCGCATATCATATCTTGCATATCATGCATGTATTGCATCATGTTGCTTGTGCATTTTCCGTGATTGATTGTGGTTCCATTGCTTGTGTTCTTGCTGTGGGTAGAGACGGGAGACGAGTTCGTGAACGAGGAACCTGTTGAGTACGCTTGCGAGGATCAAGCTTTCGACAACTCTGAGAACCTTGCAGGCAAGATGACCATACCCTCGAAATCACTTCTATCTTTGCTTTTCTAGTTGTTTGCTCTATTGCCATGCTGTGCTACCTACCACTTGCTATATCATGCCTCCCATATTGCCATGTCAAGCCCTAACCATCCTTTCCTAGCAAACCGTTGTTTGGCTAAGTTACCGCTTTTGCTCAGCCCTTCTTATAGCGTTGCTAGTTGCAGGTGAAGCTGAAGTTGGTTCCATGTTGGAACATGGATAATTTTGGCATATCACAATATCTCGTATTTAATTAATGCATCTATATATTTGGTAAAGGGTGGAAGGCTCGGCCTTATGCTTGGTGTTTTGTTCCACTCTTGCCGCCCTAGTTTCCGTCATACCGGTATTATGTTCCTTGAGTTTGCGTTCCTTACGCGGTTGGGTGATTTATGGGACCCCCTTGACAGTTCGCCTTGAATAAAACTCCTCCAGCAAGGCCCAACCTTGGTTTTACCATTTGCCACCTAAGCCTTTTCCCTTGGTGTCGTGGAATTGTCACGGAAGATGTCCTCGTGCAAGGACTTAGTCGTGGAGCCATCGCAGCTAGGAAGCTTAAAGGGGTTAAACGGGACAAGGAACACGAGGGTTATACTGGTTCGGCCCCTTACGGTGAAGGTAAAAGCCTACGTCCAGTTGAGGTGGTATTGATTAGGGTTTCGATGACCAGGGAGCTTAATTGCTATGCCTGGCTCTCGACGAGATCTTACTTGTCCTTAAACTGCCGCCGGGTCGCCCCTTTATATAGAGAGGTTGACGCCCAACGGCTCTCAGAGTCCCGGCCGGCTCATAAGAGTGTCCGGCTCGGACTCTCAACTATTCTTTGCCTTACACTACAAGTTCTACCATAATGGCGGTTATAACTACGGGCCTTAAGCCATCTCCGGGTCTTAGGCCCATCATTGACCCGCCGTCTTCAAGCTCGGTACTGGGCTTCGCGTGATGACCATTATGAGTAACCCGGCCCCTCCTAGCGGGTGACTCTAAGGGTTATATCCTCAACATTAGGCCCCAGATTGATTTGAACCGGTTCATGTCAATCTTCAATTCTTTTGAGAAAAAAAATCTTCCGGCTTATGGTCGCGTGAAGGCTATAACCCGCCGTGACGTCATCTTCTGGATTCCTGGTAACCCACCATGACGTCATCTTCCATTAAGCCCATTTTTTTATTCCACCATATCCTCAACGGATCTTATCTTTAAAGGCCATACCGAAAATCGAGGCGTTTTTGTGGTGAGATAATCACGCCGTGACCTCCTCGTTTCTCGCGCCCACTTATGAGCCTTGTCTTATAAATAGCCCAGCCCAATGAGCCTCCAGTCACTCGTCGCCTCCATCTTCTTCCTCCTCTCGCCACTGTGCTACCACCCGAGCTCCGCCGCCGCCGGCGCGGGTTTCTTCGTCTTCACCAACTCAGGCCGCTGCATCAACCTGACATGACTAGAGAAACGCGACGAACCCCTGCCGTAACTCCGCACCTGTAAGTCCCTGCTCCTATCCACCGTAGATCCGCATTAGGGTTCCACTGTTCTTCGCTGTTCTTCGCAAGTTCCCCGCAGTTCGGCCACTATGGTCATGTTTTGATCCAAGAGTAGCACAGATCTCCTGCGGTAGTTGTTGTACATCCATTTTTCCACTAGTAGATCCCCTTTGTTTGAAATAAGATCCCACTCTGAATCCATGAACTTCTTCTGCGTCAGTTCTAGGTCTAGAAAATTTTCTCTTTAGCCGACCGTTTTGATCCAAAATAATTACTGTGATATGTGAAACTTGTTTTCACCACACTTAGTGAAAAATTGCATCTGCTGAGCTATGGCGGCTTACATTTCCGGCTCAAAGAAGCCATGCGCCTTAAATTTTCCGGCTCATTTATGATAAAGCTGTAGACAATTTGAATTACTCACGATACCTTCAGCGGCTTAGATAACCCGATGCACTTAACCATATGTCATTAGGCCCCTCTCATAAGCCGCCATTTGAGTATTTAAACTGTAGACATCTGCCGGCTTATAATTGAACCGGACATTTTCCTTTTGTCATAGGCTTCATGTTTTACAATGCCTCCCAAAGCTCCCAAAGCACCCATCACATGCAACTGGATGAGGTCCAGCGTCACCGACGACACCTTAGTTGACTTCGTAAAGACGGGTTACTTGCCCAAGAAAGAGATCATGTCTTATCGTGCCCCTGACCCGTCGGAGGAGAGACCTCAACCCAGAGATGGTGAGGTGGTTATATTTGCTAATCACATGAGCCGGGGCTTCGCACCGCCCGGCTCAAAATTCTTTAGGGATGTTCTGAACTTCTTTGATCTGCGGCCACAAGACATAGGACCCAATTCCGTGTCAAATATATGCAACTTCCAAGTATTCTGCGAAGTCTATCTTGGAGAAGAGCCCAGCCTACTGCTTTTTAGGGAGCTGTTCTATCTAAACCGCCAGAACGAGTGCGCCAATGGGCCGAGCTTGGAACTTGGTGGAATCTCCACTCAACGACAGAGAGATTGCCTTTTTCCTTACGCTGAGCCGCCAAGCCACCCAAAGGACTGGAACCAGACGTGGTTCTACTGCCAGGACACTTCTCCGGCTGACGAGAGCCCTCTGCCCGGCTTTCGTGCCGTGCGTCTGGAACCAAACCACCCTCTGCCAGACACACTATCTCAGGCGGAGCGTCAACCTCTGATCCCCACCATCAACAACATCAAGGCTCTCCTGGGAAACGGCCTCAACGGCATTGTTCTGGTCCGGGTTTGGATCTCCTGGCGGGTGATCCCTTTGAGCCGCCGCCCCGGCTTAATGTGTGCTTATATGGGCCGGAAGGATGACCCTCTGCGGCACAGTCCCAATGATCTTCCTGAGGATGTTCTGGACGACATGATCAAGTCTCTCCTGAATGAGAGCTTAGCCGACTGTGGGAGGACCGGCTTGAACCCCTTCTGCCAAGCTAACCCGGCTCCAGCGGTAAGTCACTGACCTGACCACCTTGGGTTTCCTTTGAATAATTTCCATCTGAGCTTTAAGAAATCTTTGTTGTATATTTCAGGCTAATGACAAGTTCTGGAAGGTCAAATATGACCATGAGGCGGCCAAAAAGGCCAGGAAGGCTAAGAAAGCCACCAGGAGAGCCGCCCCTCGCAAGCCGGGAAGCAGGCCTACTGCCTCAAAGCTGCTTCAGCTAAGCGATAGCTCCGAGTCAGAGGTAACCCCTGAATCTGTAGGCTTGTTTTTGTTTCCGCTTTTCTGCTGTCTTTTGACCACCTTATTAACTTGATTATCCACAGGATGACACCGGAGCAAGTAACCCGGTAACTGAAGAGGTAACTATACTTTCCTCCGACTCGGACCCCTTGCCAAGGCTGAAAGTCTGAAGAGTAACTCGGAAAGTAAGCTTTTCGCATCCTTTAGCTTATCAAGATCCTCAATTTTTTTTGAAGCAACAGATTCATGAGAGCCGGAGGCAAACCCGGGCCAGCAAGGATGCAGACCTCTCCTCCGGCTTACCCGAAGCATCAAGAAAGCGCCGGACTGAGGTTATCTCCAACTTATACCCTTGTCATCCTTTAGCGGGTGTCACTCGTCAACCGCTCAATTCGTCTGATTCCAATTATCAGGAAACTTCACCTTCCTCTGGTGATTCTATGCAATCTACCCTGCCGGCTTTCAAGACCGCGCCCGGGTAATGATGATCATCTTATGTTGTACTTATCTTACTCATGCTTTTGTACTAACCTTTTGTCCTTTCAGTGGCCAGGCAAAGCTCAGAAAGAGGGCGAAGAAGAACAAACCGGTCGAAGAGCCGGTCTTGGCTGAGCCGGAGGTTTCAACTCAAGAGCCGCCAGCTGCCTCTGCTCCTGAAGCCACTGCTCCAACCGACGAGCCAATCACGGAGACTTCTGCTAACCCGGAGACCTCCAGCCCAGCTCAACCGGCCAATGACCCGGACGTGGTAATCACCCGGACGGAGTTTTTCGAGCCGGGGAGACCCACTGCGCTGGCTAAGTGCTCTGCCAAAGAAGAGTTGCTAGAGCGCCGCAGGGCCAAGTTGGACATCACCAACTACGCCAACCAGAGCATTGGAGATATCATCTCCGGCTATGTCAATCAGGTGCACATCAGCCGGGACCTGGAGATTGACATGGTGAAGCAGATACAGCAGAAGTCTGAGGTACCACTCTATTGCTTACTGCATAGTCATCTTTACCATACTAGCCCCCAAGTCTACTACTTATGATAGAATATGTTGTAGACTTAACTTCCGGCTTACTTCCATGAACCGGTAATTTGTAGATAGAAACTTTCGACATGCATTAGCCCCCAAGTGCCAAGTGTATTTGCTTGGAAAGTGCTTGGGACTTTAAAGTTGCATAATAATTATTCATACTATAACCCGGAAACTGCACAGGCTGCTTGCAAGAAATTTGAGGCTGATATCTCTGAGCTGAAGAACCGCCTGAAGACTCAGGAAACTGAGACCCGGAAGGCCAACGCCAAATTTGAATCCAGTATTGCTGCTCAAGAGAAGCTGAAGAAGAAGTTTGAAGCTTAAAGGAAGACTTGGGCCGAAGAGAAGGCTGCTCTAGTAAGCCGGGCCGAACAGGCGGAGAAGGCTCTGACAGAGAGAACCGCCGAACTCTCCGGCTTAAAGCGCCATGTGTCACAGATGGTCGCCGCAATCTTCGGTAAGTCATTCTGCCGACTCTCGACAAGTTTATAGTCTTTATGTCTCATAACTCCCATCATTGCTAGCGTCTTATCTTACTTTGTTAAACAGGTCCCAGAAGCGCTAACCTCAATCAAAATGTGCTGACCAAGTTGAAGGCCGTGTACACTCTGGTGGAGCAACTCTACACCGGGTCACAGCGCGCCTTGGCCGTTGTGGCCCTATCCAATGAGGTTCCGACTCACCTGGCCGACGTACTTCGTCGGCTTGCCGTTCTTCCTCAGCGTTTCCAAGAGCTGCGACGGGCCTCTGCAAGAGCCGGAGCCATAGCTGCTCTGAGCCGGGCCAAGGCTTTTCTTCCAGAGCTAGACCCGGCTGACATTGCACTTGGATACCCCAGCTTGAAGGAAGACGGCACCCCCTTCGACCAAAAAGACTTTGCTGCATGTGTGAAGATCGTGCGCCCGGTGGCCACCTAGATTGGAAATGACACCGACCTTACCAAGTACTAGCCAGGCTACGACGCAGAGAATCAGAGGATCCCCACTCCGCGTTATGAAGCCATCAGCTTGGTCCCGCCGACTCGTAAGCACACCTTTGCCCCAGAAATTGACCCGGCCGGGTTAATTGACGAGGAGGCTCAATTTGAAGCTTTGACTGGAAATCGTCAACCTTCCAGGTCATGGGAACAGCCGGAGGAGCGGAGAGGGATGAGCCGGAAGCGTCGACCCGGCAAGCATCTTGATTCTTAGGCGGCCCATGATTATGCCTTTAAAACAATGCCTCATCTTTTGGACTCGGAGAGTCTTGTAATAGAGTAGGACAAACATGTTAACCTTGTCATGCCATCGTGCACATGTTGAATGCTTAACTCCATTACAATTGCTTCCTTATATCCCTCCGGGTCATAACCGATCATTTATTTTCCTTAAGCTCGAATAGCTGTCTTGAACCATCCTGCATAGAAAACAAGTCGCAAGTTTCCAGGCGGCTTACCGCACTGAGAATCATAGACCATATATATAACCCGGAAAAAATCACCAAAGACTGGCCCTTAATTATATCTTTGATGTAACCATGACGGCATACTTACGAGCCTTCGAGTACAGTTCCGGCTTATGTAACCCGAATAATGAGGTGAAGATCTCAACTCCGGTTTACCAGCATCAGGAATACTTACTGTATGTTATCAACATTGTGAATCAAAAGTAAGTCGGCAAAGGAAAAGCCGCCCTTGCACACTGTTGATGTGACCAACAGAACTTGTTGTAAGTCAAAAGATCAAAGACTTAGGGGCTTCCGGTTCGAATACAACCAGAGAGCCGTCCCAAAGGGGTTAAGCTAAGATTCGAATGCGACCATATAGCCCCCAGTGGCTTTGGCGATGCCAATCAAGAGGGTACCGACAGCTATGTTCTCTTTGGTTCAAATACGACCCATGTTTGAACAGGAAGCCCCCAAATGACCTTAAGAGTTGTTTAACGACGCTGATTCGAATACGATCCACGTCTGTTCCCAAAGGGGGTTGAGCTATGATTCAAATATGATCAAAGAAAACTCCCCAATGAGCTCGGCACTTTGCCAATCAAGTGGGTATCGACAACTATGTTCTCTTTGGTTCGAATACGACCTATGTTTGAAAAGGAAGCCCCTAGGTGACTATATTGTTTAACGGCAAGATTCGAATATGATCATAAGCCGGATCCACCTCCAAGTTACCATGTGACCTTGTAAGGGAAACAACACATTTACCTTTGGAGGAGAAAAAGGACAGAGGTTTCAAGAGGTGATTATGCAGTGTGTTCACAAGAACCAATATGGTTTCATAAAAAGTAGAACAATTCAGGATGTATTGGGTGGACCTTTGAGTATTTGCACCAGTGTCATCAGTCCAAGAAACCTATTGTGATTCTAAGTTGGATTTTGAAAAGGCTTTTGACTCCTGAGCATGAGGCCATTGTGCAAATTCTGAGACATAAGGCTTTAAATGAGAAGTGGATCCTTTGGATTGAAGCAGGCTTCTCTCCACAGGTACCTCCTCGTTCTGCTTAATGGTGTCCCTGGTAGGAAGTTCAGGTGCAAAAAGGGTGTCAGACAGGGTGATCCAGTCTCTCCTCTCTTGTTTGTCCTAGCTGCTGATCTTCTGCAGACTGTAATTAATGATATGTTCAGAAGGGGCCTTCTTCAGTTACCTATTCCTTGTCATGATCAGGATTATCCTGTAGTTCAGTATGCTGATGATACTCTTATTATCTTGCCTGCTGACAAGGATCAACTCTTAGCCCTAAAGGATATGCTCGGGATCTTCTCTAAGTCCACTGGTCTGGATGTGAACTATCATAAATCCTTTATTATTCCCATCAATGTGGACACTGCTGTCATGGCTGAATTAGCTTCTGCTTTTGGATGCCAGATTGGGAAAATGCCTTTTACCTACCTTGGGTTGCCAGTGGGAACTACAAGGCCTAAAATGCTGGATTTTATGCCACTGGTTGATTGCATGGAGAGGAGAATGACAGCTAGTTCATCTTTTCTGAATCAGGGGGAAAGGCTGCAGTTCCTTAATTCTGCTTTGTCATCTATGCCCATTTTCTACTTGTGCAGTTTGGCTGTCCCAGCTGGAATTCTTAAACAATTGGAAAGAATCCAGAGGCAATGTCTCTGGAGGAGGAATAGGGGTCAGCCTGCTCCCTCCCTAGCTGCTTGGGACCTTATTTGCAGGCCAAAAAACAGGGGAGGTCTTGGCATCCTCAACCTTGGTTCCCAGAATGTTGCACTTTTGATCAAACATGCCAATAATTTCCTTAATAAAAAGGATCTTCCTTGGGTTTCTTTAATTTGGGATACTTACTACCATAATAGGGTCCCTCAGGGAACTTCTGATTGTGGCTCATTCTGGTGGAAGGATATTTGCAAGGTCATGCATCATTTTAGAGAGTGTGCTTGGGTTCAGATTAATGCAGGGAACACTGCCCTCATGTGGTCAGATAACTTGCAGTTTGATGGTCAGGTGTCTAGCCTTCCGCTCAGATTTCCCAGGCTCTACTCCTATGTTAAGGACCCCTGGGTTACTGCTATGGAATTCTTGGGCTCTCAGGACATTTTCCAGCAGTTCCACCTCCCTTTGTCCAGCCAGGCTTTTGATGAACTGACTATTCTCCAGTCTATGTTGGATGGCCTTATTAGAGCACCTGGGTCCAAGGATATTTGGTTTTGGAAGGGCACTGCCAAGGGATACTCACCAAAGCTGTTTTACTCACATACTTTTGTCTCTGCATCTTTCAACCCTTTGACAGCTTGGATCTGGAAGTCCTCTTGTACAATGAAAATCAAAGTCTTTGCTTGGATGCTTATTATGGACAGGTTGAACACCAAGGACATGGTGGAGAGGAGGCATTGGCACTTGGAGGGTGGAGTGAGCTGTGTCCTTTGCCCTTTGCAGACTAGGGAGACAAGAGATCATTTGTTCTTCAATTGGAACTTTAGTGTCAGAGTTTGGAACTATCTGCAAATTGATTGGTCTTCTGGTGACTCCATGGCTCATTTGGTCCTTAATGCTAGCAGGAGTTTTAGGAAGCCGCTGTGCGTTCACTGAAGTGTTCATTGCTTGCTGGAATATCTGGATCATCAGAATGCTAAGTCTTCAGGATGAGAGGCTGATTAATAAATGGAGTCTGCTTTTATACATGACATCAGCTTTAATGCATATAGATGAAAGGCTGCCTACAAAGATGATCTTATGTTGGATTTCATGCCTGCCACCTTGAGGTCTTTAAAGTATTTTCTACCCTTTCTTTGTCTTCTCCCCTAGATTCTTGATTACCTCTTGTAATCCCCCCTTTTTTTCTATACCGTGTACTGTAATATTTCTCAAATAAATTTTTGTATGCTGTGGGTTTCCCTACAATTCCAACAAAAAAAGGACAGAGGTCCTGCTGATTGCTTATCAAATATATACATGGCTATGAATATTGTACATTATGAGAGCCGATGGCTTCAAGGATGAATAAGGCCGAAGTTTGAGCTATGTTCCACGAGCCGACGGGTCTCTTCCTCCGACTTACGTGAATCTTTATGCTCCCGAACGTCAATAAGGTAGTATGACCCGTTGTGTAAGTTCTTGCTGACCACAAAGGGCCCTTCCCAAGGCGGGGATAGCTTGTGCGCATCTGTTTGATCCTGGATGAGCCGGAGCACCAGGTCACCTTCTTGAAAGACCCGGGACTTAACCCGGCGACTGTGATAACGGCGCAGGTCTTGTTGGTAAATTGCTGAATGAGCTACTGCCACGTCACGCTGTTCGTCCAACAAGTCAAGAGCATTTTGGCGCGCCGGTTCATTATCCGCCTCAACATAAGCCGCCACTCGAGGCGAGTCATGACGGATGTCACTTGGGAGGACTGCTTCCGCTCCATAAACCATGAAGAAGGGCGTGTAACCCGTAGACCTGTTAGGAGTAGTATTGATGCTCCATAACACGGAGGGTAGCTCCTCCACCCAACAACCCGGCGTCCGTTGCAAAGGGACCAAAAGCCGGGGCTTGATGCCTTTCAGAATCTCCTGATTAGCTCTCTCCGCTTGACCATTGGATTGAGGGTGAGCCACTGATGAAACATCAAGTCGAATATGCTCTCGTTGACAAAACTCCTCCATGGCGCCTTTAGACAAATTGGTACCATTGTCAGTTATAATGCTGTGTGGAAAGCCAAAGCGAAATATCACCCTCTTCATGAACTAAACCGCCGTGGCTGCGTCACACTTGCTAACTGGCTCTGCTTCAACCCACTTTGTGAATTTGTCAACTGCCACCAAGAGGTGGGTCTTCTTATCCTTGGACCTTTTAAAAGGCCCAGCCATATCAAGCCCCCAGACCGCAAATGGCCAAGTGATTGGTATCATCCTCAGCTCCTGAGCCGGCACATGAGCCCGTCGCGAGAACCTCTGGCAACCATCACATTTACTGACCAAGTCCTCCGCAGCATGAGCCGTCAGCCAATAAAAACCATGACGAAAAGCTTTGGCCACAAGGGATTTTGATCCGGCATGATGGTCACAATCCCCTTCGTGAATCGCAGGTAAGATTTCTTGACCTTCCTCAGGGGAGACACAACGCTGGAACGCTCCCGTAACACTGCGGCGATGCAGCCCACCATTAATAACAACCGTTGACTTAGACCGCCGGGTTATTTGTCTGGCCAAAGTTTCATCCTCAGGCAAATCTCCCCGGGTCATGTAAGCCAAGTATGGCACTGTCCAGCCCGGGGTGATGTGGAGAGCCGCCACCAACTGTGCCTCCGGGTCAGGGACAGCCAAATCTTCCTCTGTAGGTACCTTAACGGAAGGGTTATGCAAGATGTCCAGGAAAGTATTAGGCGGCACCGGTTTTTGCTGAGAGCCCAGCCGGCTTAATGCATCAGCCGCCTCGTTCTTCCTGCGATCGATGTGCTCTACTTGGTAACCCTGAAAGTGTCCAGCAATGGCATCAACTTCACGGCGATAAGCCGCCATGAAAGGGTCCTTGGAATCCCACTTGCCGGATACTTGTTGGGCCACTAAGTCTGAGTCGCCGAAGCACCTTACCCGGCTCAAGCTCATCTCCTTAGCCATCCGAAGACCATGGAGCAAGGCCTCGTACTCAGCCGCATTGTTAGTGCAAGGAAACATCAACCGTAGCACATAATGAAACTTGTCACCTTTACGGGAAGCCAATACAACTCCAGCCCCCGAGCCCTCCAATTTCCTGGACCCATCGAAGTGAATAGTCCAATATGTATTATCCGGCTTTTCTTCGGGCACTTGTAGCTCTGTCCAATCGTTGATGAAATCCACCAAAGCTTGAGATTTAACAGCAGTGCGTGGTACGTATTTCAGACCATGAGGCCCAAGCTCTATAGCCCACTTAGCCACTCTTCCTGTGGCTTCTCTGTTTTGGATGATATCTACAAGGGGAGCAGAACTAAACACAGTGACAGGGTGACCCTGGAAATAATGCTTAAGCTTCCGGCTTGCCATGAACACACCATAAACAAGCTTCTGCCAATGTGGATACCGCTGTTTGGACTCGATGAGCACTTCGCTGATGTAATAAACAGGCCGCTGAACCGGATGCTCCTTACCCTCTTCTTTGCGCTCCACCACCACAGCCACACTGACGGCCCGTGTGTTAGCAGCTACATACAGTAATAAAGGCTCCTTGTCAACCGGATCAGCAAGGACCGGGGGCTCGGCCAGCTGTCTCTTCAAATCCTCAAACGCAGTATAGCAGCATCATTCTAGACAAAGTCATCAGTTTTCTTCATCAACTGGTACAGTGGCATGGCCTTCTCACCCAAACGGCTTATAAACCGGCTTAAAGCAGCGATACGACCCGCCAGGCGCTGGACGTCGTTTATACACGCCGGCTTAGCCAGAGAGGTGATTGCCTTGATTTTTCCGGGTTAGCTTCAATGCCTCTGTTAGAAACCAGGAAACCCAAGAGCTTGCCTGCAGGAACACCAAAAACACACTTGGCCGGGTTAAGCATCATCTTGTAGACCCGGAGATTATCAAAGGTTTCCCTCAGATCATCTATCAAGGTTTCCTTCTCCCTGGACTTAACCACAATATCATCCACATAGGCATGAACATTGCGCCCAATCTGGTTATGAAGACAGTTCTGCACGCAACGCTGATAAGTTGCCTGTGCGCTCTTGAGTCCGAAAGGCATAGACACATAACAGAAGGCTCCAAAGGGAGTGATGAACGCCGTCTTCTCCTGGTCCTTAACTGCCATTTTAATCTGATGGTATCCAGAATATGCATCCAAGAAACTTAAACGCTCACAACCCGCCGTAGCATCAATGATTTGAGCAATATGGGGAAGGGCAAAAGGATCAGCCGGACATGCCTTGTTTAAGTCCGTGTAGTCCACACACATCCGCCAGGTGCCATTCTTCTTGAGCACGAGCACCGGGTTAGCTAACCACTCTGGGTGAAAGACTTCAACAATAAACCCGGCCGCCAAGAGCCGGGCCACCTCCTCACCAATGGCTTTCCGCGTCTCTTCATTAAACCGTCGAAGGAATTGCCTGACCGGCTTAAATTTCGGATCAACATTGAGAGTGTGCTCAGCGAGTTCTCTAGGTACACCTGGCATGTCAGAAGGTTTCCATGCAAAGATGTCCCTGTTCTCACGGATGAACTCGATGAGCGCGCTTTCCTATTTCGGATCCAAATTGGCACTGATACTGAACTGCTGAGACGAGTCACCTGGAACAAAATCAACAAGTTTAGTCTCATCAGCTGACTTAAATTTCATTGCCGGCTCATGCTCCGTGGTCGGCTTTTTCAGAGATGTCATATCTGTTGGGTCAACATTATCCTTATAAAACTTCAGCTCCTCCGTTGCACAAACAAATTCTGCATAAGCCGCGTCACCTTCCTCACACTCCAAGGCTACCTTTCGGCTACCATGAACCATAATGGTCCCATTGTGACCCGGCATCTTGAGCTGTAGGTATACATAACACGGCCGTGCCATGAACTTGGCGTAAGCCGGCCGTCCAAATATGGCATGATATGGACTTCTTATCTTGACTACCTCAAAGGTCAATTTTTCCACCCTGTAGTTGTACTCATCTCCAAAGGCCACTTCCAATTCGATCTTACCAAGTGGATAAGCCGACTTACCAGGAACCACACCATGGAAAACAGTATTGGACTGGCTGAGGTTCTTATCAATCAACCCCATACGACGGAAGGTCTCATAATAGAGGATGTTGATGCTGCTGCCTCCGTCCATGAGCACCTTAGTGAACTTATATCCTCCCACCTGAGGAGCCACCACCAGGGCCAAGTGACCCGGGTTGTCAACCCGGGGAGGGTGATCCTCCCTACTCCACACAATAGGCTGCTCAGACCATCTTAAATAGCGTGGAACCGCCGGCTCAACAGCATTCAGAGCCCTTTTGTGAAGCTTCTGATCTCGCTTACACAGACTGGTGGTAAATACGTGATACTGTCCACCGTTAAGCTGCTTTGGATTGGTCTGATAACCCCCCTGCTGCTGTTGATGACCCTGGCCAGACTGTTGATTAAAGCCCCCTTGACCATTCTGAGGATTAGGATTTGAGCCGCCGCCCGGGCCATGAAAACCGCCAGCGCCTGAGCCGCCGCCCGGGCCATTGTTGCCATTAAAGGCATTGGAATTCTTAAAGGCCTTCATGATTGCACAATCCTTCCATAGATGAGTAGCTGGCTTCTCCCTAGAGCCATGCCTCGGACAAGGCTCGTTTAACAACTGCTCGAGCGTCGGGCCTGACCCGCCAGCTCGGGGAGGTGGCCTCCCTTTATGTCGCTGGTTGTTACCCTGTGAATTGGTATTGGCCACAAACTCCATGTTGCCATCAGCCTTACGCTTGTTACCTCCTTAGTTTGCCGGGTTATGCTGAGGACCCTTGCCATTGCCGTTCTTCCTTCCCTTCCCTGTCCTTTCATCATCTGAAGCGGGGTCCTTGGTATCAGAGTCGGCGTATTTGACGAGAGCCGCCATCAGCGTACCCATATCATTGCAGTCGCGTTTGAGCCGCCCGAGTTTCATCTTCAGGGGCAGGAAGCGACAATTCTGCTACAACATTAAGACTGCAGAGCCGGCATCCATCTTATTAGATGAATGTATTATCTCTTTGACCCGGCGAACCCAATGCGTCGTAGACTCACCCTCCTGCTGTTTACAGTTGGTCAAATCCACAATTGACATAGACTGCCTATAGGTATCTTTGAAGTTTTGGATGAACCGGGCTTTTAGCTCAGCCCAAGACCCGATGGAATTCGGTGGCAGCCCTTTCAACCAAGTGCGGGCAGTCCCATCTAACATCATGGTGAAGTACTTGGCCATCGCCGCTTCACTGACCTCCAGCAATTCCATGGCCATCTCGTAACTCTCGATCCAGGCTCCAGGTTGTAAATCAGCCGTGTAATTAGGCACCTTCCTAGGCCCTTTGAAGTCCTTGCGTAGACGTTCATTGCGGAGAGCCGGCACTAAACAAGGGACACCTCCAGTCCTCGTAGGGATACCCACGTCGACGGAAGTTGTCGGATAAGCCGGGGGTGTCTGGTAAGCCGTCACCTGAGGCACTTGCTCCGCCTCTTGCCGTGCTCTGTCTTGGTCTGTTGTGTGAAAGGCTCCGTTATGAGCCGGGCCATGGCCAGGGGGCAAGTCATGGCGTCGGACATTACTTGAGCCGGTCGCTGAAACCATGTGTCTGCTATAACTCGGGCTCCGGCCTGGACGAGGGGTTGAATGGATCCTGTCCCGGCTGTAAGAGTATGCCTCTCGCTGCGCCAGAGCTGTCTGAAGGAGCTCCCTGACCCGGCGGGTTTCAACCGCCGTTGGAGAATCGCCATCAATTGGGAGAGCCGCCAGCCGTGCCGCCGCGGCGACCATGTTTTCCAGCGGGTTGGCATAATGACCCGGTGGTATTGGCACGTACTGAGGCGGGGCAGGGTTCACCCGGGGAGGCCCCATCACTTGGGGTTGAATTGGTGTCCCAGCTCCGGGTACTATGATCTCCGGCGGGGTACTAGACCCTGCACCTGGCGTGTTGAAGAGGTTTCGAGGATCGTAGACCGGAGGGAGCCGAGATTGGGCCTTTTGATGCCTCCTTCTCATGACCTCATTGGACGCGTTCTGATCCATCGTGAGCCGGAAAGACTGCGCCTGAATCAACTGAGTCTGGGCGTTGAGAGCCGCCCTCTCCGCAGCCATCCTGATCCCTTCCGCCGCCAGATCCTCATTGGCTTTCACTAGATCTAACTTTAACTGCGCCACCTCCGCATCATGCTGAGCTTGATCCGCCGGGTCAACCGTAGCGGTCAACAGGGCCGTCATATTGTCCGTGAGATCCATCAGCACCTGAGCCGGCGAGGGCACCGGGTTTCCTGACCCGGCCGCAGGGTTTTGAACAGGCTGTGAACCGGCCATGAAGATTCCAACCTGGCTCGGCGGCTCAAAGGGGTCTAGAATACTGTCGCCGTCGGAACAGCCCCCGAGCCTGCCATCCTGGAGTTGATATAACGAGTTTGACTCATCCGTAGCCGATTCGCCGTCAGAGCCGGCGGCCGTCTCATCACCAGATCCAGACCCTTCAGAGAGTCCTCCATGAACACATCCCACAAAAGCATGCTTCAAGGCAGGTAGAGCCCGGGCGGGTCGTGCACGCTGAGCCGTCTCGATGAGACCAGCGCAGAGATCCGGCTCAGGGCCCGACTAACCAATCTTGCCAATGAAGACATGAATTCCGCCAAAGGGGACCCGGTACCCATACTCAATTGAGCCGGCGTCGGGGCCCCAGTTTGCATCGTCGATGTAGAGCTTGCCGCGACGACTCTTGGTCATCCGGCCCACAGCGTATCCCTTGAGCCCTTCGAAGCTGCCCTTCAAGAACTCAAATCCATCGTGCGCTGGCCCCACGGTGGGCGCCAACTGTCGTGGAATTGTCACGGCAGATGTCCTCATGCAAGGACTTAGTCATGGAGCCATCGCAGCTACGAAGCTTAAAGGGGTTAAACGGGACAAGGAACACGAGGGTTATACTGGTTCGGCCCCTTACGGTGAAGGTAAAAGCCTACGTCCAGTTGAGGTGGTATTGATTAGGGTTTCGATGACCAGGGAGCTTAATTGCTATGCCTGGCTCTCGACGAGATCTTACTTGCCCTTAAACCGCCGTCGGGTCGCCCCTTTATATAGAGAGGTTGACGCCCAGTGGCTCTCAGAGTCCCGGCCGGCTCATAAGCGTGTCCGGCTCAGACTCTCAACTATTCTTTGCCTTACACTACAAGTTCTACCATAATGGCGGTTATAACTACGGGCCTTAAGCCATCTCCGGGTCTTAGGCCCATCATTGTTCCGCCGTCTTCAAGCTCGGTACTGGGCTTCGCGTGATGACCATTATGAGTAACCCGGCCCCTCCTGGCGGGTGACTCTAAGGGTTATATCCACAACACTTGGGTTTTCGCGAGCCCGAGGGTCATCTTTAATTAACCCCCCCTCCCGGGCCAGTGCTCCTTCGAGTGTTGGTCCGAACCGAGCAGCCTGCGGGGCCACCTCGGGGAAAATCGTAGCTTGACTTATCCGGTGTGCCCTGAGAACGAGATATGTGCAGCTCCTATCGGGATTTGTCAGCGCATCGGGCGGCTTTGCTGGTCTTGTTTTACCATTGTCGAAATGTCTTGTAAACCGGGATTCCGAGACTGATCGGGTCTTCCCGGGAGAAGGTTTATCCTTCGTTGACCGTGAGAGCTTATAATGGGCTAAGTTGGGACACCCCTGCAGGGTATTATCTTCCGAAAGCCGTGCCCGCGGTTACGAGGCAGACGGGAATTTGTTAAGGTCCGGTTGTAGAGAACTTGTCTCTTGACCCAATTAAAATACATCAACCGTGTGTGTAGCCGTGATGGTCTCTTCTCGACGGAGTCCGGGAAGTGAACACGGTTTGAGTTATCCATGAACGTAAGTAGTTTTAGGATCATTTCTTGATCATTTCTAGCTTCACGACCGTTGCGTTTCTTCTCTTCTCGCTCTCTTTTGCGTATGTTAGCCACCATATGTGCTTAGTGCCTGCTGCAGCTCCACCTCATTACACCATCCTTTCCTACAAGCTTAAATAGTTTTTGATCTCGCGGGTGTGAGATTGCTGAGTCCTCGTGACTCACAGATTCTACCAAAACAGTTGCAGGTGCCGACGATACCAGTGCAGATGACGTAACCGAGCTCAAGTGGGAGTTCAACGAGGAATGTGGTCGTTACTATGTTTCTTTTTCCTGATGATCAGTAGTGGAGCCCAGTTGGGACGATCTGGGATCTAGCATTTGGGGTTATCTTATTTTCATTTGGATTTGACCGTAGTCGGCCTATGTGTGGATTTTGAATGATGTATGAATTAATTTATGTATTGTGTGAAGTGGCGATTGTAAGCCAACTCTCATTATCCCATTCTTGTTCATTACATGGGATTGTGTGAAGATAACCCTTCTTGCGACAATACCACAATGCGGTTATGCCTCTAAGTCGTGCCTCGACACGTGGGAGATATAGCCGCATCGTGGGCGTTACAAGTTGGTAATCCGAGCCATCCCCGACTTAGGAGCCCCCTGCTTGATCGAATCGCTGGCGTTGTTGAGTCTAGAACAAAAATGTTTTGAGTCTTAGGATTATATATATCGGAGAGTAGGATTCTTTTTACTCCTCAGTCCCTTCGTCGCTCTGGTGAGGCCTCCAGACGTAGAAGTTTTGACTCTCCTCTCCTCTCCTCAAATTTCACTAAAAAATTTTAGGATCATGCGGGTATCTTGGAATCGTTCCGATGGTTCTTGGTGCCTCCTGACATTGAGGGGTTGTGGCAGTGTCCCGGGGAGTTGAGCTCCGAGGTGTTGTCGTCACAATTTTATCGTTGCAGTTCTAGAATACCTGAGTTTCGCCGACATCGAAAATCTCTTTTATGCAGTTGTTGATGAGATCACCACGACGCCACCCAGTACTGGGGTGGGAGTTCGGGAGTATTGCCATAACTAGTATAACAGATGCTTTTCGAAGGTTGAGGTACACGATTTCCGAAGGTTTCTTGGTTATGTGTTAACGGATGGATACAGCTGGATCTAGGGATTGCTAGTTTGGGTGATATATTTTGTGTCCCCTGTATGCCCAACACCAGATTGCATAACCAGAAAGTTTCGGGAGTTTATAGGTGGGATTCAAGTAGCTCTTAGCATTTCTTCCCGCAGATATTTGGTTTGTGATTGGGTAATCCTTACCACTTATTTGTTCCACTCGTACTTTTTCTATTTTATTCATCAATCCTTTATCAAGTGGCTTCTCACCTTAATGGAAGTGTGATGATTTACTATGGAATTCATTCGCTCATCCTCGTTCGAATGTTTATTGTGAAGACGATATGTTGCAATTTCTATCCGTTGATTCAATTTGCCTATCTGTCTATCAAGATGCTAACGGATGTCACCCTCTTCAGGATGGCTCCGCCAATGCGTCAGAATCTGGAACGCAATGAGGGGAGTCAGGCGAACCAACGCCACCACCTCCGCCTCCGGAGGCATGGCAAGCTATCATGGCAGCCACCAACGCCAATGCTCAGATGATTTTGCAACTCTTGCAAGAATGCACCCAAGGGCAATGCAATCAAGGAAATCAAGGCCAAGGCAACAATCAACCTCACTTCGCTACCCTCAACCAGATCCTTGCAAATCAGCCGAAGTCTTTCAGCTACTGTGCCGAGGCCACAGACGCCGACGATTGGCTCGTGGACATCAACAAGCATTTTGAATGTAGCAATGTCAGGCCTGAGGACTTTGTCAAGTTCGCTTCTTTTCAACTCAAGGATCAAGCTGCCGAGTGGTATCAACAATACAAAGATTCCAGAGGAGGTCGTGTGATTACCTGGGATGATTTCCGCCGAGACTTCAAAGCTCACCACATTCCACAAAGTGTTGTTGAGAGCAAGCATGAGGAGTTCCGCAATCTCAAGCAAGGCAGCATGTCCGTGTATCAATACAATACTCAGTTTCAGAAACTCGCTCGCTTTCGCTAAGCAAGACGTTCCTGATGAAAAGAGCATGATCTATCAATTCAGAGGTGGCCTCAGAGAAGATCTGCAATTACCTCTCGTGCTTTTTGAGCCGACCAAGTATGATGATTTCTACAATATGGCACTGAAGCAAGAGGCTGCTCAGCTCATGTGTGAGGCTTCTAAGAAGAGAGTCAGGGACTTAGTTCAGTCTTCTTCTAACTCACTAGTGGCTGCTAAGCAACAGAAGTTCTGGTTGCCTCCTCCTCCTCCGTTTCGTCAGCCTTTCCAGCAGAAGAACAAAGGTGGCCATGGATCTTCCCACCCACCCAACCCTGGCTATCAGAACAAGTCTCAGAATCAAGCTCCAAAGTCGAATGCTCCTTATCATCGTCCACTCTCAGAGGTGACTTGCAATAAGTGTCAGCAGAAAGGTCACTATGCTAACAAGTGCTTCAACCAAAGGCGCCTTCCGCCTCCTCCTCCTGTGAGATCTTCCAGCAATGCAGTGGTCAAGCATAATCCAAGTCTGCAAAGGTGAACATGATGAATGCAGCTCAAGCGGAGGAATCTACTGATGTGATAATGGGTAATCTCTCAGTTAATGATATTCCTGCAAAAGTCTTATTTGATACTGGTGCTTCGCTTTGTTTCATGTCAAGACCATTTTTTGCCAAGCATGAATTCACTTGTTCACATTTGGGTAAACCCATGGATGTCGTTTCTCCGGGTAAACGTTTGAGTTCTAGTTTGGTGGTTCCGGATGTTTCCATCAAGATGTGAAACTATAAATTTCGGTCTTCTCCAATTGTCCTTGGTGACTCGGATATTGATCTAATTCTCGAGATGGACTGGCTTTCTAAGCACAAGGCTCAACTTGATTGTGCTGCCAGGGAAATTCAATTAACACACTCTTCTGAGGATGTTATCATCTATGCCACTCGTGATGAAACCATTCGGTTGTTTTCTCTCAATGAGAAGGGCGAGTTGGATGCTATTTCTCAAATTCCAGTAGTTTGTGAGTACCAAGATGTCTTTCCAGAAGAGCTTCCGGGTATGCCTCCTCACCGGCCAGTTGAGTTCATTATCGATCTTGAGCCTGGCACTGAACCCGTTTGCAAGCGTCCTTACAAGCTTGGACCCAAGGAGCTGAAGGAATTGAAGAAACAACTCAATGAACAAGAGCATCTGGGTTTGATCAGACCGAGTTCATCTCCTTGGGGTTGTGGTGTTCTTTTTGTCCAGAAGAAGGATGGCACGGACCGACTTTGTGTCGACTACCGTCCATTGAACAAGAAGACAATCAAGAACAAGTATCCACTTCCCAACATCAATGAGCTATTCGAGCAACTCAAAGGTGCTAAAGTATTCTCCAAGCTTGACCTTCGTATGGGTTATCATCAGATTCGCATTCGTGAAGAAGATATTCCCAAGACAGCATTCAGAACAAGCTTTGGTTCTTATGAATATACTGTCATGTCTTTCGGCCTTGTCAATGCTCCTCCAACATTCTCTCGAATGATGAATTTCATCTTCAACCCCTATACCAATGAATTCGTCCTGGTGTATCTCGATGATATCTTGGTCTTCTCCAAGAATAAGAAGGATCATGCCAAACATTTGCGATTGGTGCTCGACAAGCTCAGAGAGTATCAATTCTATGCGAAGTTTTCCAAATGTGAGTTTTGGCTTGATGAAGTTCTTTACCTTGGTCATATCATCTCTGCCAAGGGCATCGCTGTTAATCCCGAGAAGGTGTCTGCAATTGTGAATTGGGAACCTCCTCAGAATGTCAAGCAGCTCCGCAGTTTTCTTGGTCTTGCAAGCTATTGCCGAAGATTCGTTGAGAATTTCTCTAAGATTGCAAAGCCTCTTTCCAACCTCCTCCAGAAGCATGTGAAGTATGTCTGGTCTCCTGAGTGTGACGTTGCTTTCAACACTCTCAAAGAGAAACTCGTCACAGCTCCTGTCTTAACTCCTCCTGACGAATCCAAGCCATTCGAAGTTTTCTGTGATGCTTCTCTTCAAGGTCTCGGTGCTGTGTTAATGCAAGAGAAGAAAGTTGTGGCCTATACCTCTCGTCAGTTGAAGCCCAACGAAAAGAACTACCCCACTCACGATCTTGAGTTGGCGGCAGTTGTGCATGCATTAATAACATGGAGACATCTCTTGTTGGGAAGAAAGTGGACATATTCACCGATCACAAGAGTCTCAAGTACATCTTCACTCAACCCAACCTCAACCTCAGGCAAACTCGATGGGTCGAAATGATTCAAGAGTACAATCCGAGTATTGAGTATACTCCAGGCAAGGCCAACGTCATTGCAGATGCTTTGAGCAGGAAGGCTTATTGCAACAGTTTAATCCTCAAGCCATTTCAACCGGATCTTTGTGAAGCTTTCCACAAACTGAATCTCCAAGTTGTTCCTCAAGGCTTTCTTGCCAACCTCATAGTCTCTCCTACTTTGGAAGATCAAATTAGTGAGGCACAACTCTTGGATACCATGGTGAAGAAGGTGAAACGTGGTATTGTCAAGGGTCTTTCCAAATACAAGTGCTATCGCATTGATGACAGAGACACTTTATTCTTCGAGGACCTGATTGTGGTTCCTAAGGGTGATCTAAGGAAAGTCATTATGAACGAGGCACACAATTCTCTGCTTTCCATTCATCCTGGAAGTACGAAGATGTACCATGACCTCAAGCAGTCGTATTGGTGGACTCGAATGAAGCGAGAAATCGCCCAATTCGTGAATGAATGTAATGTCTGTCGAAGGGTGAAAGCAGAACACCAACGACCAGCTGGTCTCCTCCAACCTCTTGCTATCCCAGAATGGAAGTTTGATCATATCAAAATCGACTTTGTGACTGGATTTCCAAAGTCCAAGCGCGGAAATGATGCTATCTTCGTTGTCATCGACAAGCTTACTAAAGTGGCTCATTTCCTTCCAATCAAAGAATCCATCACAGCAGCTCAGTTGGCAGAGCTATACACCTCCAGGATTGTCTCCTTGCACGGCATTCCACAATTGATTTCTTCAGATCGTGGAAGCATCTTAACTTCTAAGTTCTGGGACTCCTTTCAGAAGGCCATGGGCGCCAACATTCGCTTCAGCAAAGCTTTCCATCCTCAAACTAGTGGCCAAGTCGAGCGAGTCAATCAAATTCTTGAAGATATGCTTAGGGCTTGTGTCATTTCCTTTGGCGTGAAGTGGGAAGATTGTCTTCCATATGCCGAATTCTCCTACAACAACAGCTTCCAAGCGAGTTCGGGCAAGGCCCCATTCGAGATTCTATATGGCAGAAAGTGCCGTACTCCTCTCAATTGGTCAGAGACTGGTGAACGCCAACTTCTTGGCAACGACTTAATCACAGAGGCTGAAGAAATGTGTAAAGTCATCCGTTAAAATCTCAAAGCCGCGCAATCGCGCCAGAAGAGTTACTATGATAGCAAGCACCGTGATGTGGCTTGCGAGATTGGAGACCATGTTTACCTCCGCGTCTCTCCAATGATAGGCACTCGTCGCTTCGGTATCAAAGGGAAGCTTGCCCCTAGATACGTGGGTCCTTTCAAGATCATTGGCAAAAGAGGCGACCTCGCCTATCAACTTGAGCTTCCCTCCAACTTCGCAAACGTGCACGATGTGTTCCACGTGTCACAGCTTCGCAAGTGCTTCAAGACGCCTGAGCGCACCATCAACTTCGAAGAGATTGATCTCCAAGAAGATCTGTCTTATCATGAGCACCCCGTTGCTATTCTTGAAGAAACTGAGCGCAAGACTCGCAACAAGTCAATCAAATTCCTGAAAGTGAAGTGGTCGCACCATTTCGACTGAGAAGCCACCTGGGAACGTGAGGACCACCTCCGTTCCGAATATCCGGAGTTCTTTCAGTCCTAGATCTCGGGACAAGATCCTCTCGTAGTGGTGGAGTGTTGTAACAACCCGGATGTAACTTTCCATATTGTAACTCCAACTCTTGCCATTTTCGGCTATGTATGATGATATTCCCTTCGTGGTCGGGTTTTGTCTTTCGTTTTGCATTTTGTTCATGTCATGCATTTCATATCATGTCATCATGTGCATCTTATTTGCATACGTGTTCGTCTCATGCATCCGAGCGTTTTCCCCGTTGTCCGTTTTGCAATCCGACACTCCCACATGCACCGACGCATCCCTCTTATCTCTTTTCGTGAGCGGGTGTTAAACGTTCTCGGAATGGACCGAGTCTTGCCAAGTGGCCTTGCTACACCACCGGTAGACCACCTTTCAAATTTCATTCCATTTGGAGGTCGTTTGATGCTCCAATGGTTAACGGGGTAACCGCAAAGTCTTTTAGTGTGTTGCAGCAAAAACCCATCCAAACAACCCAATAACCCACCTAATTCCCATCCATGCTCTCGGTCGTTCGATCACGATCGTGTGGGCGAAAACCGCACTCCATTTGGAGTCTCCTAGCTCCCTCTACCTATAAATATGTCCTCCCCGTCCAAAATCCGGGTAAAAACCCTAGCCCCGCTCCCTCCGCGCACCGGACACGTCCGCCCGGCGCCGGACGAAACCCGCCGCCACGCCCGTCCAACCGGAGGCCGCCACGTGGCGCGCCGCCGCCTCCCTCCGCCACCGGCCCGCGAGCCCGCGTCGGGCCCGCAGAGCCCATCGCGCCGCCGCCCGATCTGGGCCCCGCGCCACCCGACTCCGCCGCCCTCCCGCGCGAGCCGGCGAGCAGCCGCCGCGCGCCTCGTCGCCGGACGCCGCCACCTCGCCGCCGTCCGCGACCGCCGCCGCCCATGCCCGCCGCTCCGCCGTCCTCCGCCGACCCCGTCGTCCGCCGGCGCCGCGCTCCCGCACCTCCTCCCGGTCGGCTTCCTCCCTCTCCCGAGCTCACTCCGGCCGCCCGTCCTCGAGCTCCGCCGAGTCGCTGCCTCGGCGTCCGTGCCTAGCGAACCCTAGATCTGGAGGGGTTGACTTCCCCCCCCCCCCGGAAATTCTCCGAGTCCCGAAGTATTTTCACATTCTGTTGCCATGTTCATTGCATCATAACTCTCTGCATACTGCTCCGTTTCATGCATGTAGTATATCGAAATGTTCGTCTCGAGATGCTCTTCATTTTCTTCCATAGTGCCATGCTCGTTTAAGTCCATCTTGATGCTCAAATCTCTGGTGCAAGAATGCTATATGATGTTTTCTGCTGTTACTTGTCAGAACTTGGCGTTTTGTTATTTTTGCTACATTTAATGTGTGCATCTTATGGGCATGAGCTCTACAAGTGTTTTGATCTATGCCATGCCATCTTTACATGGGTGTATGCCATGTATTTTTGTGATCTATGTGGTGACTAGCACAAGCATGCAAACTAGGCTTCGTGATGTTTCTGTTTTCAGGGACTTAGGTTTTTGCAGTCTGTTACTGCTGTTATTTTGTTGCCATGTATCCATGTGTCTACAGAGAGATCCATGCTTCTTTTGAATATGTTCAGTAAGGATGTTTTGTAGATACATTTGTGCTCTATCCATCCATGCCCCTGTTTGCAATTATGGAGTGCCGTAGCATGTCTTAATATTGCTCTACTATTGTCATAAAATATTCCTGGCAGATTGTTAACATGATATTCAATATTGCCAAGTTTGTTGTAGTTGATCCATACATGATATGAACTTGCTCTTACCATGGTTAGCTTCATAAACATGCCATCTTATTGTAGGTATGCTTTTTTGTCATGCATTGCTGTGTAATGAGTGAATCAAGCTCACCAAGATGCCCTCATAATTTCTGTTAATGCCATGCTCTGTTTTCTGCCAAGTCTGAAACCTGTTAACGAAACTTGCTATGTTTACATGGGTGCCACCATATCTTCTGGTCCTATTTCGCTCATGGACAGTAAGGGACTTTTGTTCTATGCATTTAGTAGATTCATTCCATGCCTTGTTTTGCTATGTTAAGCTCCTGTAGCATGTGTTTTTCTTGCTCTTAACGTTGCTACCTGATGCTGGTTATGCCATGTCCAGTAATTTCACCAAGTCTTTGAAATTGATATCTTTTGCACTTTTGCCATGCTTGTTTGAACCTGTTATGGTGTAAGCTAGTCGTAGCTCAGTGTTCATCTTTTGTCAAGCATCTCCTGTAGGTTACTGCCATGTGCTTTGTTGCTATGTTGGAGTGATGTAGCATAGTTACTTGATGTATTCTATGTGCTATCATGCTGTTAATCGCAGAATCGTGTCATTCTTGTTTTGCTTGCCATTTGCAAACCGTGCATCCGTTTCCGGTGATCTTTATATCGATTTCGACCAAAATCGTCTCATCTTTCCAGTGGCATACTTGGTTTGCCAAGTTACAGCCTTGTTCATCCTTTTTCTTCCGGAGCACGCATACGCATCGCATATCATATCTTGCATATCATGCATGTATTGCATCATGTTGCTTGTGCATTTCCCGTGATTGATTGTGGTTCCATTGCTTGTGTTCTTGCTGTGGGTAGAGCCGGGAGACGAGTTCGTGAACGAGGAACCTGTTGAGTACGCTTGCGAGGATCAAGCTTTCGACAACTCTGAGAACCTTGCAGGCAAGATGACCATACCCTCGAAATCACTTCTATCTTTGCTTTGCTAGTTGTTCGCTCTATTGCCATGTTGCGCTACCTACCACTTGCTATATCATGCCTCCCATATTGCCATGTCAAGCCCTAAACATCCTTTCCTAGTAAACCGTTGTTTGGCTAAGTTACCGCTTTTGCTCAGCCCTTCATATAGCGTTGCTAGTTGCAGGTGAAGTTGAAGTTGGTTCCATGTTGGAACATGGATAATTTTGGCATATCAAAATATCTCTTATTTTAATTAATGCATCTATATATTTGCTAAAGGGTGGAAGGCTCGGCCTTATGCCTGGTGTTTTGTTCCACTCTTGCCGCCCTAATTTCCGTCATACCGGTATTATGTTCCTTGAGTTTGCGTTCCTTACGCGGTTGGGTGATTTATAGGACCCCCTTGACAGTTCGCCTTGAATAAAACTCCTCCAGCAAGGCCCAACCTTGGTTTTACCATTTGCCACCTAAGCCTTTTCCCTTGGGTTTTCTCGAGCCCGAGGGTCATCTTTATTTAACACCCCCCCGGGCCAGTGCTCCTTCGAGTGTTGGTCCGAACCGAGCAGCCTGCGGGGCCACCTCGGGGAAACTCGAGGCCTAGTTTTACTCGTAGCTTGACTTATCCGGTGTGCCCTGAGAACGAGATATGTGCAGCTCCTATCGGGATTTGCCGGCGCATCGGGCGGCTTTGCTGGTCTTGTTTTACCATTGTCGAAATGTCTTGTAAACCGGGATTCCGAGACTTGTCGGGTCTTCCTGGGAGAAGGTTTATCCTTCGTTGACCGTGAGAGCTTATAATGGGCTAAGTTGGGACACCCCTGCAGGGTATTATCTTTCGAAAGAATGGGAATTTGTTAATGTCCGGTTGTAGAGAACTTGTCACTTGACTTAATTAAAATACATCAACCGTGTGTGTAGCCGTGATGGTCTCTTCTCAGCGGGGTCCGGGAAGTGAACACGTTTTGAGTTATGCATGAACGTAAGTAGTTTCAGGATTACTTCTTGATCATTTCTAGCTTCGCGACCATTGCGTTGCTTCTCTTCTCGCTCTCTTTTGCGTATGTTAGCCACCATATATGCTTAGTGCCTGCTGCAGCTCCACCTCATTACACCATCCTTTCCTATAAGCTTAAATAGTTTTGATCTCGCGGGTGTGAGATTGCTGAGTCCTCGTGACTCACAGATTCTACCAAAACAGTTGCAGGTGCCGACGATACCAGTGCAGATGACGTAACCGAGCTCAAGTGGGAGTTCGACGAGGAACGTGGTCGTTACTATGTTTCTTTTCCTGATGATCAGTAGTGGAGCCCAGTTGGGACGATCGGGGATCTAGCATTTGGGGTTATCATATTTTCATTTGGATTTGACCGTAGTCGGCCTATGTGTGGATTTTGAATGATGTATGAATTAATTTATGCAATGTGTGAGGTGGCGATTGTAAGCCAGCTCTCGTTATCCCATTCTTGTTCATTACATGGGATTGTGTGAAGATAACCCTTCTTGCGACAATAACACAATGCGGTTATGCCTCTAAGTCGTGCCCCGACACGTGGGAGATATATCCGCATCGTGGGCGTTACAAGTTGTATGGAGACCGACAATTGGAATGAAATGTGTAAACATGAATGTAATGTTGATGGGAATACATACGCCCCCAAGTTTGGCTTTTGGCCTAACTTGGTAATCAGTCAGTTGTCGAACTGCTGAGGAGCGGGCAACCAAGGATCTCACTTCTGAGGCTCCTCCTCTGCTACAGCCTGGTTGTCCCAGTAGGCGATGATATCCGTGGGCATAATCTTGTATCCGCCCCTGGCAACAGGATCAAACAAACCAGGTGCAGGCAATGGAATAATATAGCGAGTTCACACACTGAAAACCAGGTTATATGGAATAGGGATTTTAGGGTAATCGGTAGCAATAAACTGGTGGTGTTTCATGGCCGCGCGATCTAGATAAACCTTGTGCAGAGGATAATCATGCAGGCGTATCTCAACATTAAAGCGAGCCGCCAAATGAGTAGCATAAATACCACCATGTATTTTACCCTTGGAATTATTAATGTGAAGGCGACGTGCCACAATATCTCCCAAGCTATAAGTGTTGTCGCCCTCAAGTGCACACATAAAACAGCAAGGTCTAGGGCACTGAGTGCACCCACCTTCTCTCTAGCAAGCAGGCATTTTACAATAAAAAGAGTAAAATAATGAACAGCAGGAAAATTCAAGCCAGCGGCGGTGATACTCGACACCCCTCTCTCATGACCCATTGTCAGAGTACGATAAAAACCCTCAAACTTAGTAGGCCTAGTCTCTACCAAACAAGCATCAGAAGGAAGCAAGCATATTTCACAGTACTCAGTACGCGGTATCTGATGGGGTTCAGCGTATAAATTAAACTGCACTTCCTAGGAAGGAAAGTAGAACTTTGCACAAAGGTGTTTGTGAGGAGATGATATTGTTCACATTCAGCTGCGATGAAGTCGGTGAGGCCAGCATTAGCAGCATATTGTTCAAACTCTTGAAGGATTCCAGCCCCTTCCATGAATGGGGCATGTGGCCATTCGCACGGCCTTACTTCCGCCAGTCTCTGGGTATGAAGATCGCTATCAAATGACTCCCCAATAACTCCCTTGGAGTTCTTCTTGGAAGCAAACTTCCTAAAGATGTTCATCCTGTTCCTATGAACAAAATTCTGAAATTTTTTAGTGCACAAAATTTTCTTAGCAAAACTTTACAAGATTGATAGCAACTACTCATAGGGATACATAGAGGCCATAGCAAGCATTCAAACTACTTAGAACTCTAAGAATTCAACATGCAAGCTCATCTCCAGCAGCACCAAGAGTAGCTAATTTTTCAAAATATAAACCACTAAAACAAAAACTAATTGGACAAACGGAGGATTCACATACCAAGCAACAATCCCCCAAAACAATTTCGGCAACGGAGCTTCGAGCAAAGAGATCGAAATCCGTGGGTTTGAGAGCAAGAACACGTGAGAGAGAGGAGAGAGAGAGAGCAAAGGTGATTTTTTCTAGAGGTAGGTGATGAAGTGGTGTGAAGAGATAAGTGAGGGGGCCCACGTTGGACCACAACCCACTAGGGCGCGCCTGGGGGTCCTGGCATGCCCATGTGGGTTGTGCCCACCTAGTTCTCCTCCCTCTGATGTTATTTGCACCAAAAATTCTTAGATAATTAGAAAAAAATCGTATTAAATTTTCAGAGCATTCTGAGAACTTTTATTTTTGGGTCATTTTTTATTACACGAGAAATTCAAAAAATAGACAAAACATGGCATTTTATCTTATTTAAATAATAAAAATAGAAAAAAAGGTAGGGACAGAAGGTAGTGCTTACTAAATTCACCAACTTCATACCTCTCGAAAATTATCCATTAATAAGGTTGATCAAGTCTTATTAACAACCACTTTCGATTAGCATGAAACCGAAGAACTTTCGTAAATCACTAAGTTATCTCAACGGGGATATGAATGTCCCCAACAATAAGCATTTCATATTTCTTTTTAACAGTAGGTAGAGGTAGTTGAAAACTTCCAATAGTGATTGTCGGAGATTTCAATAGTAATACCATTCACTTGGAATTGTTTCTTCGAAATGTGCACCGTATGCTCATTACCATTGATATGAAAAGTGACCTTGCTTTTATTGCAATTAATAAGAGCCCCTGAAGTATTCAAGACTTGTCTACGAAGGATAATCGACATGTTGTCATCCTCGGGCATCTCAAGTATAACAAAGTCAGTCAAAATAGTAACATTAGCAACAATAATGGGCACATCCTCTCAAATACAGATAGGTATGGTAGTTGATTTATCAGCCATTTGCAAAGACATTTCAGTAGGTGTGAGTTTATTCAAATCAAGTCTTTTATATAAAGAGAAAGGCATAACACTAACACCAGCTCCCAAATCACATAAAGCAGTTTTCACATAATTTCTTTTGATGGAGCAAGGTATAGTTGGTATTCGCGGATCTCCAAGTTTTTTAGGTACTCCATCTTTAAAAGTATAATTAGCAAGCATACTGGAGATTTCAGCTTCTGGAAATTTTCTCTTATTTCCGATGATGTCTTTCATGTACTTTGCATAACGACGCATTTTTAAGATATCATTCAAGCGAGTACGCAAAAAGACTTGCCTCAGCATTTCAGCAAAGCGTTCAAATTCTTCATCATCTTTCTTTTTAGTTGACTTAATTAGGTGGAAAGGGCATAGGTTTTTGAACCCACGGTTCTCAACAAAGCCTCTTTTATCATAACGTGTATTCTTAGGTTGTGGGTTATCAAGATCAACTTCATGTTCTATCTCAACATCATTGTCTGGTTCTTTACTGTTTGTTTGAGTATTTTCATGAACCCCATCATTATCTTTTATTCATTATGTTAAGGTGAGTGTTCACTACCAGGTTGATTTTCAGCATCAGAGATGGAAACTTCATTATCATTATCAGGAGGTTTTCCTACTTCAGGTTCACTAGAGGCATGCAAAGTCCTATCATTTTTCTTCTTCTTTTTTCTTTTTAGAAGGACTACGTGCATCAGTGTTAACTCTTTGTGAGTCTTGTTCAATTCTTTCTTGGTGTACCTCAGGATAAAGTGGTTCCTAAGTCATTTTACCTCCTCTAGTTGCTACTGTGACAGCAAAGTCACTTATATAATTATTCATTTCATCAAGCAACTCTCTTTGAGATTTAGCATCTTGTTCTAATTGAGTTTGACCCACAGAAGCATGCTTTCGCACACCTCTAACATCATTTGAGATTCTAAATAACAAGTCACTCAAGAGAGCAATCATATCAAAATTGTATTTCAATTGTTTCATTACATTTGCATTGAAGTGATCTTGCTTTCTAATGTAGCTTTCAAACTCATAAATGCATTGGCTAGGGTGCATATTGTGAGGATTATCATTATCGTTGAATTTCATTAGAGAATTTACCTCTACCACTTTAGGTGGTGGTGGTGTATCAAGCCCATGTATCTCTTCAACAGAAGGTAAATTTTTGACATCCTTAGCTTTAATACCTTTTTCCTTCATAGATTTCTTTGCCTCTTGCATATCTTCTGGACTAGGATATAATATACCCCTCTTCTTCAGAGTGGGTTTAGGCGGTTGTTCAGGAAGAGTCCAATCATAATTTTTTTAATATGTTATTCAATAATTCTTCAGCTTGCCAATAGTTCGTTCCCTGAAAAGACAACCAACACAACTATCTAGGAAATCCCTAGAAGCATCTGTTAGTCCATTATAGAAGATATCAAGTATTTCCTTTTTTCTTAAGAAGATGATCAGGCAAAGCATTAAGTACTTGGCAAAGCCTCCCCCAAGCTTGTGGGAGACTCTCTTCTTTAATTTGCACAAAGTTAAATATTTCCTGCAAGGCAGCTTGTTTCTTATGAGCAGGGAAATGTTTTTCAGAGAAGTAATAAATCATATCCTGGGGACTACGCACACAACCAGGAGCAAGAGTATTGTACCAAGCTTTAGCATCACCCTTTAATGAGAACGGAAATAACTTGAGAATATAGTAATAGCGAGTTTTCTCATCATGACTAAAAAGGGTGGCTATGTCATTCATCTGAAAATAAAAGAAGCAATTAAAAGTAAATAAAACGCAGCAAGGTATTTTTGGGTTTTTTATAATATAGATCTGAAAATAAAAGAAGCAAATAAAAGAAAAGCGGTCGATGTGTGGAGTAATAGTAGTAGATGGAGGCAGGAGTCGATCTACTAATCTTGGACGTGATGCCTATATACATGATCATTGTCATGGATATCTTCATAATTATTTGCATTTATATCAATTGCCCAACAGTAATTTGTCTACCCACCATTGCTATTTTCTCGAGAGAAGCCACTAGTGAAATCTACGGCCCCCGGGTCTATTTTCCATGATATACTTTCAGATCCATATTGCTAATTGCCTTTTCTTTTATTTGCTTATTTTATTTTCAGATCTTTATTATAAAAAACCCAAAAATATCTTGCTGCGTTTTATTTAATTTTATTTGCATCTATCAATCTACTACAATCTTATCCTATCCTGACGTCACTTTTTGGCACTGCTACCCAAAAGGGATTGACAACCCCTTTAACGCGTCGGGTTGCTAGTATTTGTTATTTGTGTGCAGGTACCATTCTCGTAGTGTTGTGTGGTTCTCCTACTAGTTCGATAACCTTGGTCTCATCACAGAGGGAAATACCTTACCGTTGCTCTGCTGCATCCTTCCTTATTCCTTTGGGAAACACCGACGCATCTCAAGCGACATCATCTCATGTGCGTGGACATGTAAGGTTGGTCCAGGCCGCTTCATCACACAATGCCGCCGAAACAAAATAAGATGTTGGCGGTATGCAGTATGACTATCACCGCCCACAACTCCTTTGTGTTCTACTCGTGCATATCATCTACGCATAGACCTGGCTCGGATGCCACTATTGGGGAACTTTGCATGGAAAACAAAAAACATTCTACGTACATGCAAGATCTATCCATGGAGATGCATAGGAACGAGAGGGGAGAATGTGTCTATGTACCCTAGTAGATCGTAAGCGGAAGCTTTTATTAACATGGTTGATGTAGTCGAACTTCTTCGCGATCCAATCGATCAAGTACCAAACGTACGGCACCTCCGCGTTCAGCACACATACAGCTCGGTGACGTCCTCGACTTGTTGATCCAGCAAGACGGGCAAAGTAGTAGATGAGTTCTGGCAATATGAGGGCGTGGAGACGGTGGTGGTGAAGCTAAAATATGACTGATGGATGAAACTATAGAGAGGGGCGCCGGACACGGCTAAGAGATTGTTGTGGGCTATGTGTGGCTCCCCCTCCCACATATATATAGGTGGGGGGAGAGGGGAGACAGCCAAGAGGTGCCCCCGAGGAGGCAGAATCCTACTTGGTCTCCTGCCCTAGCCGCTGCCCTTTCCTTATTTGTGCGCAGGGGGGAGGCACGGGAGGTGGCGCCCCCCCCCCTTTTCCTTTCTCTCATGAGGAGGGAAAGGCGGGAGGGGCCAGCCCTTCCCCTTTCTTTCCCCTAGGGCCGACAGCCAGGGAGAGGGCGCGCCAGCCCCCTTGTGGGCTGGTGTGTGCCTCCCCTTGGCCCATTAGGCCCATAAACCTCCCGGGGCCTCCCGGAACCCCTTCCGATGATCCGATGGTTACCCGGGACAACCTGAAACCTTTTCGATGTCCAAATAGCATCGTCCTATATATCAATCTTTACCTCTGGACCATTCCAGACCTCCTCTTCATGTCCGCGATCTCATTTGGGACTCCGAACAACATTCGATCACCAAATCAAATAACACATACAACACTATATCGTCAACGAACGTTAAGCGTGCGGACCCTACGGGTTTGAGAACTATGTAGACATGACCGATGAACCTCTCCGGTCAATAACCAATAGCGGAACCTGGATGCCCATATTGGTTCCTAAATATTCTATGAAGATCTTTATCGGTCGAACCTTATGACAACATACATAATTCCCTTTGTCTATCGGTATGTTACTTGCCCAAGATTCGATCGTCGGTATCTTCATACCTAGTTCAATCTCATTACCGACAAGTCTCTATACTCGTTCCGTAATACATCATCTCGTAATTACTCCTTAGTCACTTTGCTTGCAAGCTTCTTGTGATGTGTATTACTGAGAGGGCCCAGAGATACCTCTCCGATACACGGAGTTGCAAATCCTAATCTTGATCCATGCCAACTCAACAAACACCTACGGAAATACCTGTAGAGCATCATTATAATCACCCAGTTACGTTGTGATGTTTGATAGCACACAGTGTATTCCTCCGGTATCCGGGAGTTGCATGATCTCATAGTCGAAGGAATATGTATTTGACATTAAGAAAGCAATAGCAATAAACTGAACGATCATATGCTAAGCTAATGGATTGTTCTTGTCCATCACATCATTCTCCTAATAATGTGATGCCGTTATCAAGTGACAACACATGTCTATGGTTAGGAAACCTTAACCATCTTTCATCAATGAGCTAGTCTAGTAGAGGCTTAGTAGGGACATGGTATTTTTTTTATGTATTCACACATGTTTCTAAGTTTCCGATCAATACAATTCTAGCATGAGTAATAAAACTTTATCATGGATAAGGAAATATAATAATAACAACTTTATTATTGTCTCTAGGGCTTGACTTCTTGAATTCCACGTGCATGTCCCTAGGTTGAGGTAGTGGGTCTTCATCTTCATCAAAGTTGTCATCCCTTGTTTTCTTCATGTCGAAATCTTCCTCCTCTTCCGTAGTCCAACAATAATGATGCACCCCCTGTAGACCTTTGGGTTTGCGATATAATCAACTACATAGCTCTCTCCCTTCGAATCTTAGGACGACATATTTTCAGATCTGCCAGGAAAACAACACGAAACAAGAATGGAGGATATTGCCATGGTACGGTGGTCAAAAACCTTCGGAAGATTATATAATGAAGTTTTACCATACGAAATAAGTATTTTGGGAGAAAACGGAGTCCGAAGGGCACACGAGGTGGCCACAAGCCTGGGAGGTGTGCCTAGGGGGTAGGGCGCATCCCCACGGCTTGTCGCTCCCTCATGCACTATTTGGACTACTTCTTATTTTCCTAAATTTTTCAATATTCCAAAACGGAGTAAAATTGCTTTTGGGAAAGTTTTGGAGTCGGTTTACTTACCGTATCACATACCTGTTCCTTTTAGGGGGTCTGGAACATTCTAGTAGGTTTCCCTTATGTACTCCTCCGGTGTTATGGTATTAATAATATTGGTTTCAGCATTTGCGAGAGTACCTAAGATATAATGTTTGATTCTTTGCTCGTTTACCACCTTCGGGTTATTGCTTTCGGCATTGTTGATCTTGATGGCACCAGAACGATAAACTTCTTCGATAATGGAGGGGCCTTCCCATTTAGAGAGGAGTTTTCCTACAAAAAATCTTAAACGAGAATTGTATAGCAAGACATGGTAACCTACATTAAATTCATGCTTTTGTATCCTTTTGTCATGTTATCTCTTAACCTTTTCTTTAAAAAACTTGGCATTTTCGTAGGCTTGGGTTCTCCATTCATCAAGTGAGCTAATGTCAAATAACCTCTTCCCACCAGCAAGTTTGAAATCATAGTGGAGCTCTTTAATTGCCCAATAAGCTTTATGTTCTAATTCAAGAGGTAAGTGACATGCTTTTCCATAAACCATTTTATGGAGACATATCGATAGGGTTTTTATAAGCAGTTTCTATAAGCCCATAATGCATCATCGAGTTTCTTAGACCAATTCTTTCTAGATCTATTAACACTCTTTTGCAAGATCAACTTTATTTCTCTTTTGCTTAATTCTACTTGACCACTAGACTAACGATGATAAGGAGATGCAATTCTATGGTTAACATCATACTTAGCAAGCAATTTATGGAAAGCACCATGAATAAAGTGTGAACCACCACCAGTCATTAAATATCCAGGGACTCCAAACCCCGGGAAAATAACTTCTTTAAGCATTTGAATGGAGGTGTTATGATCAGCACTACCAGTTGGAATAGCTTCTACCCACTAAGTAACCTAATCAACAGCAACCAGAATGTGTGTATACCCATTAGAGGAAGGAAAATGTCCCATATAATCAAATCCCGAAACATCAAATGGTTCAATAACAACTGAATAATTCATAGGCATTTCCTGCCATCTACTAGTATTACCAATTCTTTGACATTCATCGCAAGACAAGACAAACTTACGAGCATCCTTAAAAATAGTAGGACAATAAAAACTAGATTGTAATACCTTGTGTGCAGTTCTATCACCAGCATGGTGTCCTCCGTAGGCCTTGGAGTGACACTTGTGTAGGATCTATTCCTGTTCATGCTCAGGTACACAAGTCTAATTACACCATCTACTCCTTCTTTAAAAAGGTGTGGGTCATCCCAGAAGTAATGTCTTAAATCATAGAAAAACTTTTTCTTTTGTTGGTATGTGAAACTAGGTGGTATAAATTTAGCAATAATATAATTAGCATACTCTGCATACCATGGAGTGCTACAAGTTGCATTTATAACATCAATTGTTCATCAGGAAAACTATCATCAATAGGTAGTTGGTCATCAAGAATATTTTCTAACCTAGACAAGTTGTTTGCTACGGGGTTCTCAGCTCCCATTCTATCAATAATATGTAAATCAAATTCTTGCAGCAAGAGAACCCATCAAATAAGTCTCGGTTTAGCATCTTTCTTTTCCATAAGATATTTAATATATAGCAGCATGATTAGTGTGAATAGTTACTTTAGAATCAACAATATAAGATATGAATTTTTTCACAAGCAAATACAACTGCTAGAATTTTTTTTTCAGTAGTAGCGTAATTTTTTTGAGCACTATCTAGAGTTTTACTAGCATAATGGATAACATTTAATTTCTTATCAACTTTTTATCCTAGTAGCACCAACAGCATAATGACTAGCATCACACATAATTTCAAAGGGTAGGTTCCAATCAGGTGGTTGAACAATAGGTGCAGAGATTATGGCTTTCTTAAGTATTTCAAATGCTTCGACACAATCATCATCAAAAACAAACGGAACATTTTTTTGAAAGAGATTAGTGAGAGGCCTAGAAACTTTACAGAAGTCTTTAATAAATCTCCTATAGAAACCAGCATGACCAAGGAAACTTCTTATACCTTTGATATCTTTAGGACACGGCATTTTTTCAATAGCGTCAACTTTAGCTTTATCAACATCAATACCTCTTTCAGAGATTTTATGTCCCAAGACAATACCTTCATTAACCATAAAGTGGCACTTCTCCCAATTAAAGATAAGATTAGTTTCTTCACATCTCTGCAAAACTCGATCAAGATTGCTTAAGCAATTCTCAAAAGAAGTTTCATAAACGGAGAAATCATCCATGAAAACCTCAATAATCTTTTCAAGAAAAAATCAGAGAAAATAGCAATCATATATCTTTGAAAGGTAGCAGGTGCATTGCATAAACCAAAAGGCATACGTCTACCTATAAGCAAAGGTACCAAAAGGGCATGTAAAAGTAGTTTTTTCTTGATCCTCTTGTGTCACAGGTATTTGGGAAAAACCGGTGTAACCATCTAGAAAGTATAAGTGTGTATGTTTTGATAGTCTTTCTAGCATTTGATCAATAAAAGGCAGAGGATAATGATCTTTCCTAGTTGCTTTGTTTAATTTTCCAAAATCTATTACCATTCTATAACCTCTAACAATTCTTTGTGGAATCAATTCATTTTTATCATTAGGAACAATAGTAATACCTTCCTTCTTAGGGACACAATGAACAGGACTTACCCATCTACTATGAGCAATAGGATAAATTATACTTGCTTCCAGAAGCTTTAATATTTCATTTCTTACCACTTCCTTCATTTTAGGATTCAACCGTAGCTGATGATCAACAACTGGTTTAGTATCAGGTTCCATATTAATTTTGTGCTGACATAGAGTGGGACTAATTCCCTTAAGATGATCCAGTGTATATCCAATAGCGGCACGGTGCTTCCTTAGAGTTTTCAATAATTTCTTTTCTTCATGCTCTAAAAGGTTAGCACTAATAATAACATGATACATCTTCTTCTCATTGATATAAGCATATTTCAAAGTATCAGGTAATTGTTTAAGATCGAACATAGGATCACTCTTGGGTGGTACATGATCTCCAAGAGTCTCAACAGGAAAATTGTGTTTCAAAACAGGCATTTGTTTAAAGAAAATCTCGTCTATTTCATTTCTTTCATTCATGAACATGTCATTTTCATGGTCTAGCAAATATTGTTCTAAAGGATCAGTACGAGGCACGACAATAGAAGCAAGACAAATAATTTCATCTTTACTAGGAAATTCTTTATCATGGGGCTGTCTATGAAATTTAGGGAAATTAAAATCATGAGACACATCACCAAAATTAACACTGATAGATTCTTTTTCTCAATCTATTTTAGCACTAATAGTGTTCAAGAAAGGTCTACCAAATATAATGGGACAAAAATCATCTTGGGGGGAACCAAGAAATAGAATATCAGTAGGGTATTTTATTTTCGCACACAAGAATTCAATGTCTCTAACAAACCCAACTGGTGAGATAGTATCCCTATAAGCAAGCTTAATGGTAACATCAATATCTTCTATTTCAGCAGGTGCAATATCATTCATAATTTCTGGGTATAAAGTAGAGCGAATTGCACTCACACTAGCACCAAAATCACATAAGCCATGATAACAATGATCTCCTATCTTAACAGAGACAACATGCATGCCAACAATGGGTCTATGTTTATCTTTATCATCGGGTTTAACAATTCTAGCAGCTTCATCACAGAAATAAATAACACGCCATCAATATTATCGACTAAGAGGTCTTTAACCATAGCAATACTAGGTTCAACTTTAATTTGTTCAGGGGGTGTAGGTGTTCTAGTATAACTCTTACGGACTACAGTTGAAGCTTTAGCATGTTCTTTTATCCTAACTGGAAAAGGTAGTCTCTCAATATAAGTAGTAGGAATAACTGGATCAACATTATAAGTAATAGTTTCTTCTTCTTCAGCTTTAATAAGTTCTACTACTTTTACTTCAACGGGAGGACGATATTTAAAACACTTCTCCTTAGGGAGATCAACATGAGCAGCAAAAGATTAACAAAAAGAAGCTACTATCTCAGAGTCAAGTCCATATTTAGTGTTAAATTCACGGAAAGCAGCGGTATCCATAAAAGATTTAACACAATCACACTTAAGGTTTATACATGACTCCTTACTTTCGTCGAGCTCCCAATCTTCATATTTGCGTTTAATTCTTTTCAAGTGATCCCATTTGAATTCAATAGTTTTCTTCATAAAAGAACCAGTACGAGAAGTATCGAGCATGGATTGATCATTACGAGAAAGCCGGGCATAAAAATTCTCAGTAATAATTTCTCTTGAGAGCTCATGATTAGGGCATGAATATAACATAGAATTAAGCCTCCCCCAATCTTGAGTGATACTTTCTCCTTCACGAGGCCAAACAATATATATATATATATATATATATAATTCCGATCACGATGAACCAGATGCATAGGATAAAACTTCTGATTAAATTCCAATTCAATCGGTTGTAAATCCAAGCTCCAACATCATCACATAGCCTATACCATGTCAATGCCTTTCCCTTCAAAGATAAAGGGAAGAATTTCTTCTTGACTTCATCCTCGGGCAAACCTGCAAGCTTAAATAATCCAAAAACTTCATCCATGACACGTCTCCAACGTATCTATAATTCTTGATTGTTCCATGCTGTTATATTATCAATCTTTGATGTTTTATAATAATTTTATAGTCATTTTACATCATTTTTTGGTACTAACCTATTGACATAGTGCCAAGTGTGAGTTGCTGTTTTTTCCAAGTTTTTTACATCGTAGAAAATCAATAGCAGACGGAGTCCAAATGCCACGAACCTCCACGGAGAATTTTTATGGGCCAGAAGGAACACAACAGGCCCTGGCTGCGCCTCGGGGGTGCTTCGAGGGGGCACAACCCTCCAGGGCGCGCCAGGAGGCCCAGGCGCGCCCTGGTGGGTTGTGCCCACCTCGGATGCCCTCCGGACCGCCTCTTTGCTCTATAAATACCCCAATATTCCAGAAACCCTAAGGGTATCGACGAAATATTCATCCAGCCGCCGCAGAGTCCAGAACCACCAGATCCAATCTAGAAACCATCTCGGATGGGGTTCACCACCTCCATTGGTGCCTCTCTGATGATGCGTGAGTAGTTCTTTGTAGACCTTCGGGCCGTAGTTAGTAGCTAGATGGCTTTCTCCCTCTTGCTGAATTCTCAATACAATGGTCTCGTGGAGATCCATATGATGTAACTCTTTTGCGGTGTGTTTGTTGGGATCGATGAACTTTGAGTTTATGATCAGATCTATCTTTTTATATCCATGAAAGTTATTTGAGTTTCTTTGATCTCTTATATGCATGAATTCTTATAGCCTCATATTTCCTATCCGATATTTGGGTTTTGTTTGGCCAACTTTATCTATTTATCTTGCAATGGAAAGAGGTGCTTTGTAGTGGGTTCGATCTTACGGTGCTTGCTCCAAGTGACAGAAAGGGAAACGACACGTATGTATCATTGCTACTAAGGATAAAACGATGGGGGTCTATCTCTACATAGATAGATCTTGTCTACATCATGTCATCGTTCTTATTGCATTACTCCATTTTTCCATGAACTTAATACACTAGATGCATGCTGGATAGCGGTTGATGTGTGGACAAATAGTAGTAGATGCAGGCAGGAGTCGGTGTACTAATGTTGGACGTGATGCCTATATAATGATCATTGCCTGGATATCGTCATGATTATTCGAAGTTCTATCAATTTCCCAACAGTAATTTGTTCACCCACCGTTTGCTATTTTTCTCGAGAGAAGCCACTAGTGAAACCTACGGCCCCCGGGTCTTTCTTCTCATATATTTGCCTTTGCGATCTACTTTTCTCTTGCATTTATTTTAAGATGTATTAAACCAAAAAATACAAAAATACCTTGCTGCGTGTTATTTCTATTTATTTTATTTGTGATCTATCTATCTATCAATTTACTACAAATTTATCTCACGCCCGTTTGCCTACCTTGAGGCGCCGTACCCCGGAAGGGATTGACAACCCCTTTAACACGCCGGGCTTAGAGGATTTTTTATTTGTGTGCAGGGGCTGTTTACGTTGTGTTGCTTGGTTCTCCTACTGGTTCGATAACCTTGGTTTCATATCTGAGGGAAATACCTACCGCCGCTGTACTGCATCATCCCTTCCTCTTTGGGGAAATACAGACGTAGCTCCAAGCGACATCAAAAGGAACTTTTGGCGCCGTTGCCGGGAAGGAAACATATACCAGGTTCCTACTCACAAATCTCTTCTCTTTGCAATTTACATTATTTGTCATTTGCTTCTCATTTTCCTCTCCCCCACTTCACAAAAATTTGCAGTTTTATTCGCCTCTCTTTCTCCGTTCGCCTTTTTCTTGTCAGATTTATTTTTAAGTCCAATCTTGTTGTGTGGTCATCATGACTCAAGAGAACACCAAGTTATGTGATTTCCCAAATACCAACAACAATGATTTTATCAGCACTCCGATTGCTCCTTCCGCCACTAGTGCGGAGTCTTGTGATATTAACATTGCTTTGCTGAATCTTGTTATGAAAGATCAACTTTCTGGTACTCCTAATGAGGATGTCACGTCCCATCTTAATACCTTCGTGGAATTATGTGATATGCAAAAGAAAAAAGATGTGGACAATGATGTGGTTAAGATGATTCTGCAAAAATTTGGTTCTCTTTTTTGCCTCGCAATAGTACCGATTCTTGGAATAAGTGCAAAGATGCTTTTATCACTAAGTATTTTCCTCCCACAAAAATTATTTCCCTTAGAACCCAGATCATGAATTTCAAGCAACTTGAACATGAGCATGTTGCACAATCTTGGTAAAGGATGAAAATGATGCTGATGAATTGCCCAACTCATGGGTTAAATCTTTGGATGATAATACAAAAAATTTATGCGGGATTGAATTTTGTTTCTCGTAATCTTTTAGATTCCGCCACGGGTGGTAATTTTATGTAAATTACTTTGGGTGAAGCCACCAATTGCTTGATAATATCATGGCAAATTATTCACAATGGCATATCGAAAGAGCTCCTACTTGTAAAAAAGTTAATTCGGTTGAAGAAATTTCTTCTTTGAGTAAAACAGTTGCTGCTCTTATGTAATTACCTGCTAGTAAAAGTGCTCCTATTGATTTTAATGATATGCCTTTGTCTACTTTTATTGACCAAAATATTGATGCCATAGATGTGAATTTTATTTCTCGAAACAATTTCAATAACAATGCTTATAGAGGTAATTTTAATCCTAGGCCTTTTCCTAGTAATTCCTATAATAATTATGGGAATTACTATGGGAATCCATCTTATAATAATAATAGGAACACCTCTGATCTTGAAAATAATATTAAAGAATTTATCAATACACAAAAAGTTTTCAACACTTCCATAGAAGAAAAGTTGAGTAAGATTGATGATTTGTCCAGAATTGTTGATAGAATTGCTCATCATGTGGAAAATCTCAAGATGAAAATTTTGTGCCTAAGGTAGATGAATCAATTAAAGCTCTTTATGTTTCTATGGATGTAAGTAAGAAAAAAACCGCTATGCTTAGAGCTAAAAGAGAATTCTTAGAAAAGCATTTTCTAGTGATTTATTCCATAAAAGTGATGAAGATCTTAAAATGATTGGTGTTTCTTCTATTGATTATTTGTTTAGTAAAGTTAAGATTGATGAAAAAGGGAGTGGAGAAGAGTCAACTTTAGGTAGAAGGCGTCCCATTCGGAGGGTGAAAATCTTGTTGAGAAAATTGATGAAAGTGGGCTTGGAGAGGTCAAAACTTTAACTAGTGATGTGCCCACTCTTTTGGATTACAAAGATTTAAATTATGATAGTTTCTCTTTGATTGATTGTATTTCTTTGTTGCAATCCATGATAAATTCACACCATGCTTATGAACAACATAAAGCTTTTACTAAACATATTGTTGATGCTATGATGAAAGCTTTCGAAGAAAAATTGGAATTAGAAGTATCAATTCCTACAAAATTGCATGATGAATGGGAACCTACTATCAAAGTCAAGATTAAAAATTATGAGTGTTTTTATTTGTGTGACTTGGGTGCTAGTGTTTCTATAATTCCGAAATCTTTATGTGATTTGCTTGGTCTTACAAATCTTGAAGAATGTTCTTTGAATTTGCACTTGGCGGATTCTACTATTAAAAAGCCTATGGGAAGAATTAATGATGTTCTTATTCTTGCAAATAGGAATTATGTGCCCATATATTTTATTGTTCTTGATTTCTATTTCAATCCGTCTTGTCCAATTATTCTTGGTAAACCTTTTTTACGCACTGTTGATGCCGTGATTGATATGAAAGAAGGCAATATTAAGTTCCAATATCCTTTGAGGAAGGGTATGGAACACTTCCCTAGAACAAGAATTAAGCCACCTTATGAATCAATCATGAGGGCATCTTATGGATCTCGAACCAAAGATGACAAAACTTAGATCCTTGCTTTATGCCTAGCTAAGGGCGTAAAACTATAGCGCTTGTTGGGAGGCAACCCAATGAATAAATTTTATTTTTGCCTTTTTGCTTTCTGTTCTTGAGTGTTAGCACAATTATTCTACTGGTATGATTGTGTTTTTTGTGTTTCAATTAGTGTTTGTTCCAAGTAGAACCGATAGGATCTTCTTGGGTGATAGTTGTTTGATCTTGCTCAAACAGACAGAAACATTGTGCTCACGAAAACAATTCTCATTTTTTTATCCGAAAGAGCTTTTGCCCTGATTCATTTTGCAGAAGATTAATATACGAATTTCTCAGGTCGTCATATTTTTTCAGAATTTCTGGAGTTCCAAAAGATTTCAAAAAAGTCAGATTGCTACAGACTGTTCTGTTTTGACAGATTCTGTTTTCTTTGTGTTGTGTGCTTATTTTGATGGCTCTATGGTTTTCTTTGATGAGTTTTTGCCATAGAAAAGTTGGAATACAGTAGATATAATACAAAAACAAAATATGAATTGGTTTGATACAGTAGTTATAATAGTGGTTTTCTTTCTTATACTAACGGATCTCACGAGGTTTTGTTGAGTTTTGTGTGATTGAAGTTTTCATGTTTTGGGTTATCTTATGATGGATGAAGGAAGGATGGAAGAGCCTAAGCATGGGGATGCCCAGACATCCCAAGCTATTATCCAAAAATGAGCAACCAACAGCTTGGGGATGCCCCCGAGTGGCATCCCCGCTTTCTTCCAACGATCATTGGTATTTTACTCGAAACTATATTTCTATTCGTCACATGATATGTGTTTTGCTTGTTTTATTTTGTGTTTTAAGTCTTGATCCCTTGCTGGACACACCTATTTGAGCAGCCAAAATTATGTCATGACTTGTTAGAATTGCTCTCTATGCTTCACTTAAATTTTTTATGAGCTATGGACTAGCTCTAGTGCTTCACTTATATCTTTTTGAGCACGGTGTGCTTAGTATTTTTGAATAAATGCTCTCTTGCTTCACTTAGATTTATTTGAGAGTTTGTAAAATTTTCAAGAAATTCTCTCTTGCTTCACTTAAATTAATTTGAGAGAAAGAAAAAAATTATGCTCATGATCTTCACTTATATTTGTTTCAGATTATGAAAAGCAACACATGAAAATTAGTCCCAAAGTGACAGATATCCAAGAAGGATATAATAAAAACTTTTATGAAAATCATTGGAAAAAATAAACTTGATTCTTAGTAATAGTTTTGAGATATGATGATGTGATATGTTAGTTATGTTGATGAGTAATTATCCTTTAGTAAGAATATTGGTGTTAAGGTTTGTGATTCCCTATGCAAGTAAGAAAGTCAATAGTCATGCAATAAAATTATATCCTACTTGTGGTGCATTATTTTGTGTTATATATGCTTAATGCTTGCTTATGAGATTATTCGTTTCTTGGTTGGTCACTTCTCAATCTTCTGCTAGCCTTCATTTTGCACCAAGTATGATATCTACTTGTGCATCCAAAATTCTTTAAACTAGTTTTGCCACATGAGTCCACTATATCTACCTATATGCGGTATTCTTTTGCCGTTCTAAGCAAATTTGCATGTGCCATCTCTAATTTTCAAAATAAACATCTCTTTTGTGTGTTTGTTTCGCTCGCGGAGCGATGAGGGGTGGCTAATATTTTCCATGCTAGATGTGTTATTCACACGATGAGTGTTTATTCACTTGTCATTGCACGAGAGTAAAAGGCAAAAGTTTTGGAGACGCCCAGTCCTGAAATGAAAAAATGAATTTACTTTATGTTATCAAATACTAAATTCCTTGGAAAGTGTTGGTATGGAGGGCACCCGTGGATACGGTTAACCATGGAAAGTGAAAGTATGGTGGAAAAGGAATAAAATTTATTTTCTGTTTGGGAACCACCTATGATATATCTAGCATGGAAAGTTTTGGTAACTCTAACTCATTTTCGTTGGTGGGATGGATACACCTCCCAAAATGTTTTTATCTCTAAGTTTTTCACTTTGAGCTCTAGCACCTCTACAAATCCCTACTTCCCTCTGCGAAGGGCCTTTCTTTTACTTTATGCAATTTTATTTCGAACTTGAGTCTCCATATTCTCTTATAAAAGCACCAACTAGGAGGCAATATGATCGTACTTAAGTATTGGGTGTAGCTAATATCCGAGTGTGTTTTATGAATGGATCAATGTTTGAGCATGATGGGCCAGGGATAACTTATTTTAGCGTTGATATTTTGAAAGACATGGTTGCTTGTTGATATTGCTTTGAATCACATAAAAGTCCAAATGTCCATGCTATAAAGAAAAGAATATGATATGACATGTTAGGCAGCATTCCACATCAAAAATTCTGTTTTTATCACTTACCTACTCGAGGACGAGCAGGAGTTAAGCTTGCGGATGCTGATACGTCTCCAACGTATCAATTTTTTATTGTTCCATGTTGTTATATTATCAATCTTGGATGTTTTATAATCATTTTATAGTCATTTTATATCATTTTTTAGTACTAACCTATTGACATAGTGCCAAGTGCCAGTTGTTGTTTTTTTCCATGTTATTCACATCGCAGAAAATCAATACCACACGGAGTCCAAATGCCACGAAACTCCACGGAGAATTTTTATGGGCCGGAAGGAAGACAACGGGCCCTGGCTGCGCCTGGGGAGTGCCCCGAGGGGGGCACAACCGACCAGGGCATGCCAGGAGGCCCAAGCGCACCCTGGTGGATTGTGCCCACCTCGGGTGCCCCCCGGACCGCCTCTTTGCTCTATAAATACCCCAATATTCCAGAAACCCTGCGGGCATCGACGAAATATTCATCCAGCCACCGCAGAGTCCAGAACCACCAGATCCAATCTAGAAACCATATCAGATGGGGTTCACCACCTCCATTGGCGCCTCTCCGATGATGCGTGAGTAGTTCTTTGTAGACCTTCGGGTCCGTAGTTAGTAGCTAGATGGCTTTCTCTCTCTCACTGAATGCTCAATACAATGGTCTCTTGGAGATCCATATGATGTAACTCTTTTGCGGTGTGTTTGTTGGGATCGATGAACTTTGAGTTTATGATAAGATCTATCTTTTTATATCCATGAAAGTTATTTGAGTTTCTTTGATCTATTATATGCATGATTTCTTATAGCCTCGTATTTCTTCTCCGATATTTGGGTTTTGTTTGGCCAACTTGATCTATTTATCTTTCAATGGGAAGAGGTGCTTTGTAGTGGGTTCGATCTTACGGTGCTTGATCCCAGTGACAGAAAGGGAAACGACATGTATGTATCGTTGCTATTAATGATAAAATGATGGGGTCTGTCTCTACATAGATAGATCTTGTCTACATCATGTCATCGATCTTATTGCATTACTCCGTTTTTCCATGAACTTAATACACTAGATGCATGCTGGATAGCGGTCGATGTGTGGAGTAATAGTAGTAGATGCAGCCAGGAGTCGGTCTACTAATCTTGGACGTGATGCCTATATAATGATCATTGCCTGGATATCATCATGATTATTCGAAGTTCTATCAATTGCCCAACAGTAATTTGTTCACCCACCATTTGCTATTTTTCTCGAGAGAAACCACAAGTGAAACCTACGGCCCCCGGGTCTTTCTTCTCAAATATTTGCCTTTGCGGTCTAGTTTTCACTCGCATTTATTTTCAGATCTATTAAACCAAAAATACAAAAATACCTTGCTGCGTTTTATTTCAATTTATTTATTTGCGATCTATCTATGAGTTTACTACAAATTTATCTCACTTTCGTTTGCCTATCTTGAGGCGTCGTACCCCGGAAGGGATGGACAATGTCACATCCCTAGTTTGGGTATGCACTAGGCTAGACCTTCATGTGTGCATCATGTTTAAATTTCTCAGAAACTTGAAATGGGGAAGACAGAAACCCCCAGCACCACTTAAACCAACTAGGGTTTACAAAAATCCTTTTCAATGAACCTGAAATGCCCTTGTAAAATGTTCATCATCTTTGCCTTGGTCTAGAACCTCTGACAAAAATGGTGCACAATTTTCTAGGACATCATTGGGTCACTGGATCAAAACCATACACTATTTGCATTTGGGCATTTAAATGCTATAAAATAATTTAAATGTCCAAATAATCATAAACTAAAATGTTTACTGTTGGAAATATTCCAAACAGTGGGCATGAGCAGTTTCATGATTTTTTAGTTAATTTTAGTATTTTTAGAAACGCCACAAAATACAGAAAGAAATAGAAAAGAGAAATAAAAAGAAAAGGGACTTACCTGGCCAAACTTACCTAGCGCCCACCAACTAGCCCAGCAATGTAGCTGGGCGGCCCAGCCCACCATGGGTTCCTTCCTGGCGTCTTCCACCTCCTGCAAGTAGGCAGGAGGGCGTGTGCCCCGCACGCGCGCACGTGGCCCCGGCCACCTCCTCCTTCCATGCTGGGCCGCTGGACTCCCCCGAGGGCGCCACGCACCCCCTCGACCCTCTGCACCTCCTCCCTCCTCGCAGCTCTCTCCCCTCCCCTCTCTGCTCTCTTCCCGAGCGTAGCCGTCGCCGCCGTTCGCCATAGCTGCAGCCACCGCCTTCCCCTCGCCCCCTCGATATGTCCACGAGCTCCGCCTCCGTCGTCTATGCCGCCTTGACGACCCACGAGAAGCCGGACGCCCCGAACGCTCTCCCCGTTGTCGTCTTCAACCTCGGGAAGCCGAGCTCGCCATGGACGTGTCGTCTGCTCCGAGCCTTCCCCGAGCCCACTTCGGCGCCCCCTGCACTCTCCGTGAGCTCCTTCCCCAAATTCCCCTCTTCTGTGCTTCGTTTTCATGCCATAGTCGTCGTTCTATCGGAGACCGACCTACGCCGCCGCCAAACTTCTCGTCGTCGTGGCCACAACCACCGCAACTCGTGCCTGAGCACACCATCGTGCTCAGCACGATCTCATGAACCCGTAGACACCCGCAACGCCTCCTCCTGTGCTCTGTAGCGCCACCCTGAGGATGCCCGAGCTGCTGCCGGCGCTGAACCTCGTCGCCGGCCACTTTTCCGGCCACCCCAACACCTACCGCTGCCACCACTCAATGCGCGCCACTGCGTGCGTTCGAATGCAACAGACCGCGGCCAAAATGATGCCTTGTGGCTCATTTCCATGCCCCTCCGCCGCGCCTGTCGTCAACGGCATCGAGCCGCCGGCGAGTTGACCTCGTTTGACCGGGGTTTTTACTCCCCTGGGTCAATCACAGGTGGGTCTAGAGCCCTGCTAATTTTAGCTTAGCGCTAATTAAACTTTAGTTAATCAACTAATTCACTGGCATGTGGGCCCAGGCCCCACTCACAGTTTAGTTTGTATTAACTTAACCCTGTTAATTAGTTGTTTCACTGACATGCGGGACCCACACATCAGGTTTGACCTGGCATGGTCAGTTGACCGCTGACGTCACAGTGACTCCATGCTGATGCAGTAATCCATTTCTGGAATTTAAATAAATCTTAAATGATTTATTTATTTCAGAAAAATAACCAAAACTTCTAAAAATCATAGAAAATAATCTATAACTCCAAATGCAAAGATTTATATATGAAAAATGATCAGAAAAATCCAATCTATCCATCTGTACTGGTTTCATGCATGTTTAAGCAACTTAACCTTTCCGTTTAGTGCAAAAAATTTTAAGGCACTATTTAAATTCATAAGTTGAGTTTGGGATTGAACCTTTGGTTCAAAATGACTCAAACCCATCTGGTTGTAGTTGCATTAGGCCAACACACTCATTTTGCCATGTCATGGTCGTGCATCATATTGTGCATTGCATTGATTGTGTTTCTTTCTCTGTTGCCGGTATTTGTCCCCTCTCGATAGACGTGGTTTCGACGATGAGATCGATGACAACGATGAAGAGCTATACTATCTTCAGAAGCGCCAGGCAAGCAGAACCCCCTTGTTCATTCCGATACAATCCCACTCTCTCGCTCCTGCTCCCTTTTACTGCATTAAGACAACAACGATTCATCTGTTACATGCTGCGGTAGTTGAACCCCTTTCCTCTGCATGACCTGTCATTGCCACAGTAAATAGATGAAACCCACTAGCATGAGTGGGAGTTGTTTGAGCCCTGATGTGCCTACTCATTCATGCTTGTTTTCATGCCTGCTACTGCTTAGAGTTGAGTTAGGTCTGATTCATCGGGGATGAATTGGAATGTGGTGAACATGTCCTACTGTTGAGAGTTAAGTGTGTGAACACGATTTGGTAAAGGTAGCGGTGAGAGGCCATGTAGGAGTACATGGTGGGTTGTCTCATTGCAGCCGTCCTCAGGAACTGAGTTCTGTGTTTGTGATCCATGAACAGTTACTACCACACATTGGGCTCCGGGCGCTCCAAGCTCTGTCGACTTATGAATCAACCTGATCTCTGTCTAGGAATTGCAACTAGTTTCTGGTGTTTGTAGGTAGTGTTAGTAGTCTACCAAGTGGCACCCGGTACAGGTGGGCTTGGGACAGACTAGGCATCGTGGCACGGTGTACCAAGCGTAGATCCATCCATCGAGGTGGGCTTGGGAACCATGCACACATCGTTTGGGGCCGTGAGCGAAACCCCGGCCGGATTTCCTTGCGGATGGAACCTGAATAGGCGATAAACCTGGACTAGAGACTTGTGTGGTTAGTCAGGTCATGGCCGACTCCCTCGCCAGGCTTCCGCTTGAAGGTTGCCGAGATACACGACGTGTACATGGTGGTAAGTGGCGAGAGCGTGTATGAAGAAGTACACCCCTGCAGGGTTAACATCATCTATTCGAATAGCCGTGTCCGTGGTAAAGGACTTCTGGGTTGCCTGTACAGTTCATAGACAAGTGAAAGTGGATACTCTAAAATGCGCAAGATAAGCGTGAGTGCTATGGATGGCGTTCTCGTAGGGAGACGGGCGCGGATCCATAGTGGTGTATTGAAATGGTGAATATGTGGACTCATGTGCGCCACCTCAAAAGAGTTACTTGCAGTCATAGTTCAGGTTAGCCAGTGAGTCAAAGCTGGTTTGCTGCAGTTAAACTCCACCACCCCCTTTGTTGATACCGATGCATATGTAGATAGTTCTGATGTAAGTATTGTTGGGTACATTTCTACTCACGTTTTCCTATTTTATGTTTTGCAGAGAGACGTAATTCTCGCTAGTAGTTCCGCGTGGACTTCGACGTTTAGCTTGTTACCTCAGCTATGATCTTGTGCCCTCGGCAGGATCTGGTAGATAGTCAGGCTTCTCCGCCTTTTTCATTTGTAGATGTCTGTACTCAGACATGTTAAGCTTCCGCATGTGCTATTGCTTGTATGACTTGAATGCTGGGTCATGAGACCCATGTTCGTAATATCTGACTCTTCAGAGTCTTATGAATAAATACTTTGAGTCGTAGAGTTTTGTTGTGATGCCATGTTGTATTTACACATATCGAGCATATTGTGTGTATTATTGAAATGCTTGGTATGTGTGGGATCCGACAACCTAGTTGTCTATACTTGGTAGCCTCTCTTATGGGGAAATGTAGTCTAGTGCTTCCACTGAGCCATGGTAGTCTGCTACAGCCCGGTTTACCGGAGTCCTGCTAGCCCAGTTGCTACTGCTCTGGAACACTTAGACTGGCCGGCATTTGTCCTTCTTCGATCCTGTGTCTGTCCCTTCGGGGAAATGTCACGCGGTGTCTTTCGGAGCCCTGTTATCCTGCTACAGCCCGGAATCCTGGAGTCCTGCTAGCCCAGTTGCTACAGCCCGAATTCACTCGCTGATGACCGACACGTTCATTGCTGGGTCATGTATGCCTGTCCCTATAAGTTAGTGCCAATTTGGGTTCACTACTAGTCATGTCGGGCCGGGTTCTCTGTCATGTGGATGCTAGCAACACTATCATATACGTGAGCCAAAAGGCGCAAACGGTCCCGGGCCAGGTAAGGTGGCACCTGTGGGAATACCATGCGTGAGGCCGCAAAGTGATATGATGTGTTACATGCTAGGTCAGTGTGACTTAGGATCAGGGTCCTGACAACTTTGGTATCAGAGCCTGACTGCCTTTAGGATTACCAAGCCAAACTGGTCGAAGTTGAGTCTAGAAATGCTTTAGTTATATAAGGGAATTGATTGTGGGTGGGGACGTAACGCTCTTTTTACTTCTTTACCTCATGCCCTTCTGATCCGAGTCGTCCTATCTTTCCTACGGGGATTAAGAACTAGGATTTCTCTTCTTTCTATCAGGATCATGAGTTACTAATCTGTGGACTTATAGGATTGATGGATTCAAATCTCAGTTCAGTTTCTAGTACTTCCGTGTGTTAATAGTTGGTCTCGGAACCTTGATATTGTGATGTTAAGTGGTTTTGCCACCATTTTTACTGAATGTCTCGAATCTTTTTGAGCATTTACAATCGTTATGCCAGCCGAGTCATCCCAGGTTTGTAAATGGTCTGATCCATTTGCAAATCCTTCCTCCTAGTTCCCGATATACTTTTGGGCCAGATTAAGCACACTAAATGGTTTGTTGAGGTACTACATTGCCTTGACATATATGTTGGAGCTAGTATTATGACCCTAGGCATCCTAGAGAACCACCCACTAATCTAGCAACGCTTTATATTCCTAGTGTGATGATTCCGGTCGTCATTCTCGAAAGCATCCCGTGATGCCATTTAGTTAGTAGGCATTCCATTCCTGGGTTCATGAGTAGTGTTTGCTAGTTCCTTTATGATATTACTAACCTTTGCGATAGTCCTCGAGGTCCGTGGTATCTCATTCTTCCAATACCATGAACTATCATGGCAGAAGTTGTTTTGAACCAAAAGATCACAACAAGGGTGCTCTTGAGGAGTACTCCATTCATATTGTGAATCTGCCAATTTGTAGCGACCAGACCTCAAATAGTCTAGTCTCCGTGCATTAGTGTCATCCCTGTATCGGTAATGCTGACACGCACAGTACTTTGAAGGATTTATAATAGAGTAGCAATCACACACTTATTACATCGAATAGTTCAAGAGAACAAAATACAAATAAATATGGCTTAAGGCCATCTAAAAACGATAACAGCGGAAGGCTTGGAAGATAAAGTGAGTCCATCAACTCCAACGGCATCACTGAGTATAAGACCACGACCTAAGGCTCCTTACTCGTTGTCTGAAAAGTCTGCAACATGATACGTTGCAGCCCGAAAACGGGTCAGCACATGGAATATGCTGGCAATGTAACACATAGAGATTAATGAACAGAATAATGCTATCACTACATGCATATTTGGCTGGTGGAAAGCTCTATGGTTACCGTTTTGCGAAAAGCCAATTTTTCCCTACCACAAAGGAATAAATTTTATTTAACTATCATGGTGGTTGTTAAACATTGAGAAGGTACCTCCAACTCAATTCCAATTAAGAATGTGATTAACCCAATCATATTAAATTAAGTAACATGATGATGAGATTCACATGATAATCCAAGAACTAGATACTCAAGACGCCCATAACCGGGGACACGGCTAACCATGATTAGTTTGTACACTCTGCAGAGGTTTGCGCACTTTTCCCCACAAGACTCGATCGCCTCCGCTTGATTTCTCGCACTACATGGTGTTTGAGAAACGGATGACCGAGACACAGTCTTTCAGAAACACTACTCTTTACTCCGGGTGGACAGTTACACCTACTTTCCCCTACATCTGCTAGCCCACCTCTTCAAGAGGTCATGTAACCTACTCAACTATGCTAGAGCCCATAATAGCTTGTGGCTGCACACGGAAGTTTCTAGCATGAATAATCTCATGATCCCTTTAAGTCTGGGTGGCAGTCCATAGGATGATCACACGGGTACTCCGGGATATCCAAAAATACAGGCAACACTGGGTTCTCCATGTGCCTCAATCCACCCAAATGTAAATTAAAGTAGCCACCTTAAGTTGATCCATTAATTAACAATCTCACATCTGTCATGAAATACACTCAAACCCAAACCACGTCTACGAGCATAGCATAGCAATATAAGCAAACGTAGAAGTAACTCCCAAAGGTTTGATAGTAAACAGGGCAATAGGTAATACCTCATCTACTTCCCAAAACCCACATATTAATCAGATCCTAATCATGCAATAGTTTGAGGATTGATCTAATGCAATAAAACTGGGTGGTAAAGAGGTATGATCAAAGTGTTACTTCCCTTGCTGATGATCCGTGAAACCTAAAGACACGTAGTAGCACGCTTCGCAATCAAGCAAGAGTGCACAAATAAAAATCAAAATAAGATATCTAACCAGAAATTTCAACTTAAGAACTCCGGTTTGCAAAAAGAATCAAATCGAACGAAGCAACGAAACTCAAACGGCGAACGAAACAAGCTTCGTTTACTAATCTGGACCTAAGTCAAATTTTACAGTACCAAAATCTTGTTCAAGTTGGTTAAACAGAAAGAGGGTTTCGAGACGAAACTCTAGGCGCTTGAATCGCCTGATTCCGATAAACGAGCGAAAAGTTAAACTGAAACAAAAATCGGATCAGAAATCGCGATCGAAAATAATCGCGGAAAATCCGAGAAAAAGAAAAGCTAACGAACAGGCTAACGAACGAACGTTCGCAGTCTGCGGTTAAACAACGAAAACCGTTCGTTAAAACAAACGTACGAACGGGCGTTCGCTATTTAGTTAAACGAAAAAAAATAAAATAAACCGATGTAATATAAAAATATGCATCTCGGTTTCGAAATAAAACCGAACGGTTTTTCGAGAAAACCGGCGGCTACCTCGGTTCGCGTGACGGCGGCGGCGGCGAGCAACTCCGGCGCGGCGGCGTCGGGCGAGGGGCGGCGGGGCTCCGGCGGGCGGCGTCGGGCGGCGGGGTCGGTGACGAGCGACGGCGGGGGCGACGGCGTCGGGCGGCGGCGTCGGGCGTCGGCGGCGGCGGCAGCGGATCGGTTAGGGTTAGGGTTAGGTGGCGGCGGCGACTTGGGCTGGCGGCGGGGTCGCGGCTTATAAAGGCCGGCCCGAGGAGTCCCGCTCGGGTACGGCCCGGAGTCGGTTGACTTTTTTTTAAATAATTCATACGTGCAGAAAAAGTACGGAAAAAACTACTAAACAGAATCCAAAAATCCTGAAATAAATTTTCCCCGTCCTCTAAAAATAAGCCGGACAAGATGAACATTTATTTGGTCCTAAAATGCAAGTTTGAAAAACGCGTATTTTTCCTAATTCAAATAAAATCAATAAAATCAAATATTTGTTTTTAATATTTTTCCTCCAATATTTCATTATTTGTGGAGAAGTCATATTATCTCCTCTTAGATATTTTGATATGAAATATTTTCGGAGAGAAAAATAATTAAAACAAATGATCCTATTTTCAAAATTTTAGAAAACCCAAATATGAAATTAATGAAATCCCCAACTCTCTCCGTGGGTCCTTGAGTTGCGTGCAATTTCTAGGATCGCAAAACAAAATGCAAAAAAATATGATATGCAAGAATGATCTATGTATAACATTCCAAATTGAAAATTTGGGATGTTACAAATCTACCCCCCTTAAGATGAATCTCGCCCTCCAGATTCGGGTTGGCTAGAAAATAGGTGAGAGTGGTCCTTCCGTAGATCTTCCTCTCGCTCCCAGGTGGCTTCCTCCTCGGTATGGTGACTCCACTGGACTTTGCAAAACTAGATAACCTTGCTGCGGGTGACTCGGCTGGTATATTCGAGAATCTGGACTTGTTTCTCCTCATAGGTCAATTCACTATCCAGCTGAATCGCTTCTAGTGGCACTATATCTCTCAGTGGTATCTCAGCCATCTCTGCGTGGCACTTCTTCAGCTGAGAAACATGGAACACATCATGAACTCTCGACAATCCTTCGGACAATTCCAAATTGTAAGCAACTTCACCCATACGCTCCAAAACTTTGTATGGTCCTACAAAACGTGGCGCTAACTTTCCCTTAACTCCAAAGCGCTTCACTCCTCGAAGTGGTGATACTCGAAGATAAACTCTGTCTTCGACTTCGTAAACTGTCTCCTTGCATTTAGAATCCGCATTACTCTTCTGCCTGGACTGGGCTACCTTGAGCCTATCACGAATCAACTTCACTTTCTGTTCAGACTCTTTAATCAAATCTGGTCCAAACAACTAGCGGTCTCCAACTTCGTCCCACAACAACGGTGTCCTGCACCTCCTTCTGTATAGAGCTTCGAAAGGGGCCATCTTCAAACTGGATTGATAACTGTTGTTATAAGAGAACTCTGCATATGGCAAATTGTCATCCCAACTAGATCCATAATCTAGCGCACAAGCTCTCAACATGTCCTCTAAAATCTGATTGACTCTCTCGGTCTGTCCGTTTTTCTGTGGATGAAAGGCTGTACTGAACTCTAGCCTGGTACCCAAAGTCTCGTGCAACTGATTCCAAAATTTTGAAGTAAACTGGGTTCCTCTATCTGATACAATGGTCGTCGGAACTCCATGCGGACATACGATCCTGGTCATGTATATCTTTGCCAATTTAGCACTTGTATAAGTGGTCTTTACTAGGATGAAATGAGCTACCTTCGTCAAACGATCGACTACAACCCATATCGAGTCATAGCCTAAACGAGTCCTGGGCAAGCCTGTGATAAATTCCATGCCTAGCTTATCCCACCTCCATTCGGGTATCGGCAATGGTTGTAAAAATCCTGCTGGCTTCTGATGCTCTGCCTTTACTCTCTGACATACATCACAAACTGCTACATACTCCGCAATATCCTTCTTCATTCCGGTCCACCAGAAACTGTCCCTTAAATCCAGGTACATCTTGGTATTTCCTAGGTGAATCGAATATGGTGAATCATGGGCCTCTTGCAAGATCAACTTCCTGATCTCCAGATCATTGGGCACATAAATGCGGTCCTCAAACCATAAGGTATCATGCTCATCCTCACGAAATCCCTTGGCTTTTCCTTTACTCATCCTTTCCATTACATCGGCAATTTCCTTGTCTGTCTTCTGAGCGTCTCTGATCTTATCCATCAAAGTACACTGAATCTCCAATGCTGCTACATAGCCTCTCAGAACTATTTCCAAACATGGTTCACGAAGATCTTCTGCTAACTCCTTGGGTAACTCTTCGGTCATGAGTGTGTTGACATGGCTCTTGCGGCTCAACGCATCGGCTACTACGTTAGCCTTCCCTGGGTGATAATGCAATCTCATATCATAATCCCTAATGAGCTCCAACCATCTCCTTTGCCTGAGATTCAACTCCTTCTGCGTGAAAATGTACTTCAAACTCTTGTGATCCGTGTACACCTCACAATGGTTTCCGATGAGAAAATGTCTCCACATATTCAACGCATGCACTACGGCTGCTAACTCCAAATCATGTGTAGCATAATTCAACTCATGGGGTTTAAGCTGTCGTGAGGCATATGAAACAACTCTTCCCTCCTGCATTAGCACTGCTCCAAGTCCTCGACGAGAAGCGTCACAATATACTTCATAATCCTTGCGTTGATCTGGCAAAATCAACACTGGCGCTGTAACCAAACATTTCTTCTACATCTGGAAACTAGCCTCACATTCCTCAGTCCATTTGAATTTGGTGTCCTTCTTCAACAACTCCGTCATAGGCTTTGCAGTCTTCCAGAAATTCTCGATGAATCTCCGGTAATATCCTGCGAGTCCCAGAAAACTCCGGATTTCTCCAACTGTCGTGGGCGACTCCTAATTTGTCACAGTGTTAACCTTGGTGCGATCTACTGCTATTCCTTCTCCGGATATAACATGTCCAAGGAATCCAACTTCCTTTAACAAAAACTCGCACTTGCTGAACTTGGCATATAACTGATGTTCTCTGAGCTTTCCAAGTACCAAACGAAAATGCTCCTTATGCTCTTCTTCATTCTTCGAATAGACCAGAATATCATCAATGAACAATACGACGAACTTATCCAAAAACTCCATAAACACTTTGTTCATCATATTCATGAAATAGGCGGGTGCGCTAGTCAGGCCAAATGACATAACGGTGTACTCATATAGCCCATACCTTGTGGTAAAAGCTGTCTTGGGTATATCCCGCTCTCGAATCTTCAACTGGTGGTATCCTGATCGCAAATCAATCTTGGAAAATACTTTAGCTCCTTATAGTCGGTCAACCAGATCATTGATCATCAGCAGTGGGTACTTGTTCTTGATTGTTACTTCATTCAATCCACGATAATCAACAACCATCCTCAACGATCCATCTTTCTTCTCCACTAGAAGTACTAGTGATCCCCAAGGTGACGAACTTGGGCGAATATATCCTTTATCTAGTAACTCCTTAATCTGCTTCTTAATTTCTTCCAAATCCTTAGCGGGCATCCTGTACGGTCTCTTAGATATTGGCCCAGTGCCTGGCAAAAGCTCAATCAAAAACTCAATGTCTCTATCCGGTGGCATGCCTGGCAACTCCTCTGGAAATACGTCAGGGAAATCCTTCACCACTGGTACTTCCTCCTGTACAACTCTTGATAAGGAATTTACTTGAGTCCTCTTCGGGACATGCCGGGATACATACTTAATCCTTCTTCCTTCTGGGGTAGTAAGCAAAATCGTCTTACTGGCGCAATCGATGTTTCCTCCATACATCGATAGCCAATCCATTCCCAAAATCACATCCAAACCTTGCGACTCCAAAACTATTAGGTCTGAGGGGAAAACATGCCTACCTATGGCCAATGGCATCTGAAAACATCCTTGGCTTGCCATATACTCTGCTCCTAGCGAGGTTACTAACATAGGTGTTCTAAGAACTTTGGTGGGCAACTTAAACTTATCCACAAATCCCCTTAATATGTATGAATGCGATGCACCAGTATCAAAAAGAACGATTGCAGTAAATGACTTAACCAAAAACTTACCTATTACTGCATCAGGCTGTGCTTCAACCTCCTCCACATTAACGTGGTTCACCTGTCCCCTGTTGAAAGGGTTCGGCTTCTTCCCCGAGCTTCCATTGCCATTTCCATTCTTAGCTTCCGGACATTCAGTTGCATAATGTCCAGTCTTCTGGCTCTTGAAACAAGTAACGTGGCTTAGATCCCTCTTGGCTGGGGTTGATGGGTTGGTACGGTTCTGTCCATTGCTTCCTCCGTTTCCATTGCCATTCTTGGGGCCACTATGATTGTGCGAGCTCCCTCCATTGTGATTGTGACCTCCATGGTTATGCTGAAGGTGTCCTCCCGAGTTCGGGGTAAAACGAGGCTTCTGGTGAGCTCCTGTATTGTACTTTCCTTGTCCATACTTCCTCTTAGGGCTCTCAATCTGCTGCTGCTTCCCTTCAATTATGATAGCTCTATCTACCAACTCCTGGTAGTTGTTAAAAGTTGCCACCATCAACCGCATGCTCAGCTCATCATTCAGTCCTTCCAGAAACTTCTCCTGCTTAGCTGCATCCGTAGCAACGTCATCTGGGGCATAACGTGCTAACTTACTAAAATCCTCCACGTACTGGCCAACGGTACGTCCTCCTTGGCGTAAGTTGCGAAACTCACGCTTCTTCATGGCCATAGCTCCTGCTGAAACATGGGCAGTATGGAAAGCTTGCTGAAATTGGTCCCATGTGACAGTGTCAATGGGGTGAGTGGATGTGTAATTCTCCCACCATGATGTTACGGGTCCATCGAGCTGATGTGCGGTAAAACACACTCTCTCCGCATCTGTGCATCCTGCAGTGGTCAGCTCTCTTCCAACCTTGCGGAGCCAATCATCTGCCACAATCGGCTCGGTGCTACTGGAGAACACCGGTGGATTCAGCCTAAGAAAACGGGCTAAGTGATCAACAGGTGGTGGTGGTGGTGGGTTGTTGTTGTTGTTGTTGCCTTGGTTCTGAACTAGCACTTGCATCAGGGCATTCTGCTGCGGAATCAACTGAGTGATCTCCGGTGGGAAAACAAATCCGGTGTCGCGTCTCGGAGGCATCTGATGGTTTAGAAAAGATGAGAAAATAGGATAGAATGAGGTCTAAAGGGAAAACACTACCGATATGCACATGAGACAAGCACAATCATATCACTCCAATCAATTCAAACAAGGCATACAATCGATCTAACTATCGTTACAAAGTGCTTGAACTATACTATATTCATGGTGGAATACTACTACTAATTGAAGGAAATATGCCCTAGAGGCAATAATAAAGTATTATATATTTCCTTATATCATGATAAATGTTTATTATTCATGCTAGAATTGTATTAACCGGAAACATAATACATGTGTGAATACATAGACAAACAGAGTGTCACTAGTATGCCTCTACTTGACTAGCTCGTTAATCAAAGATGGTTATGTTTCCTAGCCATAGACATGGGTTGTCATTTGATTAACGAGATCACCTCATTAGGAGAATTTCGTGATTGACATGACCCATTACGTTAGCTTAGCAACCGATCGTTTAGTATGTTGCTATTGCTTTCTTCATGACTTATACATGTTCCTATGACTATGAGATTATGCAACTCCCGTTTACCGGAGGAACACTTTGTGTGCTACCAAACGTCACAACGTAAATGGGTGATTATAAAGGTGCTCTACAGGTGTCTCCAAAGGTACTTGTTGGGTTGGCGTATTTCGAGATTAGGATTTGTCACTCCGATTGTCGGAGAGGTATCTCTGGGCCCACTCGGTAATGCACATCACTATAAGCCTTGCAAGCATAGTGACTAATGAGTTAGTTGCGGGATGATGTATTACGGAACGAGTAAAGAGACTTGCCGCTAACAAGATTGAACTAGGTATCGAGATACCGACGATCGAATCTCGGGCAAGTAAGATACCGATGACAAAGGGAACAACGTATGTTGTTATGCGGTCTGACCGATAAAGATCTTCGTAGAATATGTGGGAGCCAATATGGGCATCCAGGTCCCGCTATTGGTTATTGACCGGAGAGGTGTCTCGGTCATGTCTACATAGTTCTCGAACCCAAAGGGTCCGCACGCTTAACGTTACAATCACAGTTTTATTGACTTTTGATGCACCGAAGGAGTTCGGAGTCCCGGATGATATCCGGGAAATGACGAGGAGTCTCAAAATGGTCGAGACGTAAAGATCGATATATTGGACGACTATATTCGGACTTCGGAAAGGTTCCGAGTGATTCGGGTATTTTTCGGAGTACCGGAGAGTTACGGCAATTCGTATTGGGCCTTAATGGGCCATACGGGAAAGAAGAGAAAGGCCTCAAAAGGTGGCCGCGCCCCTCCCCATGATCTGGTCCGAATTGGACTAGGGAAGGGGGGCGCCCCCTTCCTTCTTTCTCCTTTCCCCTTCCCTTCTCCTACTCCCACAAGGAAAGGAGGAGTCGTACTCCCGGTGTGAGTAGGACTCCCCCCTTTGGCGCGCCTCTCCCCTTGGCCGGCTGCCTCCCCCTTGCTCCTTTATTTACGGGGGCAGGGGGCACCCCAGAAACACAACAATTGATCCTTGAGATCTCTTAGCCGTGTGCGGTGCCCCCCTCCACCATATTACACCTCGATAATACCGTTGCAGAGCTTAGGCGAAGCCCTGCGACGGTGGAACACCATCATCGTCACCATGCCGTTGTGCTAACGAAACTCTCCCTCAACACTCGGCTGGATCGGAGTTCGAGGGATGTCATCGAGCTGAACATGTGTAGAACTTGGAGGTGCCGTATGTTCGGTACTTGATCGGTCGGATCGTGAAGACGTACGACTACATCAACCGCGTTGTGATAATGCTTCCGCTGTCGGTCTACGAGGGTACATGGACAACACTCTCCCCTCTCGTTGCTATGCATCACCATGATCTTGTGTGTGCGTAGGAATTTTTTGAAATTACTACGTTCCCCAACAGTGGTATCAGAGCCAGGTTTTATGCGTTGATGCTATGCACGAGTAGAACACAAGTGAGTTGTGGGCGATATAAGTCATACTGCTTACCAGCATGTCATACTTTGGTTCAGCGGTATTGTGAGATGAAGCGGCCCGGACCGACATTACGCGTACGCTTACGCGAGACTGGTTTCACCGTTGCGGAGCACTCGTTGCTTAAAGGTGACTGGCGGGTGTCTGTCTCTCTCACTTTAGTTGAACCGAGTGTGGCTACGCCCGGTCCTTGCGAAGGTTAAAACAGCACCAACTTGACAAACTATCGTTGTGGTTTTGATGCGTAGGTAAGAACGGTTCTTGCTAAGCCCGTAGCAGCCACGTGAAAACATGCAACAACAAAGTAGAGGACGTCTAACTTGTTTTTGCAGGGCATGTTGTGATGTGATATGGTCAAGACATGATGTGATATAATGTGTTGTATGAGATGATCATGTTTTGTAACCGAGTTATCGGCAACTGGCAGGAGCCATATGGTTGTCGCTTTATTGTATGAGATGCAATCGCCATGTAATAGTTTTACTTTATCACTAAGCGGTAGCGATAGTCGTAAAAGCAATAAGTTGGCGAGACGACAACGATACTACGATGGAGATCAAGGTGTCGTGCCGGTGACGATGGTGATCATGACGGTGCTTCGGAGATGGAGATCACGAGCACGGTGCTTCGGAGATGGAGATCACAAGCACAAGATGATGATGGCCATATCATATCACTATATTGATTGCATGTGATGTTAATCCTTTATGCATCTTATCTTGCTTTGATTGACGGTAGCATTATAAGATGATCCCTCACTAAAATTTCAAGATAAAAGTGTTCTCCCTGAGTATGCACCGTTGCGAAAGTTCTTCGTGCTGAGACACCACGTGATGATCGGGTGTGATAAGCTCTACGTTCAAATACAACGGGTGCAAAACAGTTGCACACGCGGAATACTCAGGTTAAACTTGACGAGCCTAGCATATGTATAGATATGCCCTCGGAACAAAGAGACCGAAAGGTCGAGCGTGAATCATATAGTAGATATGATCAACATAGTGATGTTCACCATTGAAACTACTCCATCTCACGTGATGATCGGACATGGTTTAGTTGATATGGATCACGTGATCACTTAGAGGATTAGAGGGATGTCTATCTAAGTGGGAGTTCTTAAGTAATATGATTAATTGAACTTAAATTTATCATGAACTTAGTCCTGATAGTATTTTGCAAATTATGTCGTAGATCAATAGCTCGCGTTGTTGCTTCCCTGTTTATTTTTGATATGTTCCTAGAGAAAATTATGTTGAAAGATGTTAGTAGCAAAGATGCGGATTGGATCCGTGATCTGAGGATTATCCTCATTGCTGCACAGAGAAATTATGTCCTTGATGCACCGCTAGGTGACAGACCTATTGCAAGAGCAGATGCAGACGTTATGAACGTTTGGCTAGCTCAATATGATGACTACTTGATAGTTTAGTGCACCATGCTTAACGGCTTAGAATCGGGACTTCAAAGACGTTTTGAACGTGATGGACCATATAAGATGTTCCAGGAGTTGAAGTTAATATTTCAAGCAAATACCCGAGTTGAGAGATATGAAGTCTCCAACAAGTTATATAGATAAAAGATGGAGGAGAATCGCTCAATTAGTGAGCATGTGCTCAGATTGTCTGGGTACTACAATCGCTTGAATCAAGTGGGAGTTTATCTTCCAGATAAAATAGTGATTGACAGAATTCTCTAGTCACCATCACCAAGTTAGTAGAACTTCGTGATGAACTATAGTATGCAAGGGATGACGAAAGTAATTCCCGAGCTCTTCGTGACGCTGAAATTGACGAAGGTAGAAATCAAGAAAAACATCAAGTGTTGATGGTTGACGAGACCACTAGTTTCAAGAAAAGGGCAAAGGGAAGAAGGGGAACTTCAAAAAGAACGGCAAGCAATTTGCTACTCAAGTGAAGAAGCCCAAGTCTGTACCTAAGCCTGAGACTAAGTGCTTCTACTGCAAAGGGACTGGTCACTGGAGGCGGAACTGCCCCAAGTATTTGGTGGATAAGAAGGATGGCAAAGTGAACAAAGGTATATTGTATATACCTGTTATTGATGTGTACCTTACTAGTGTTTATAGCAACCCTTCGGTATTTTGATGCTGGTTCAGTTGCTAAGAGTAGTAACTCGAAACGGGAGTTGCAGAATAAACAGAGACTACTAAAAGGAGAGGTGACGATGTGTGTTGGAAGTAGTTCCAAGATTGATATGATCATCATCGCACACTCCCTATACTTTCGGGATTAGTGTTAAAACTAAATAAGTGTTATTTGGTGTTTGCATTGAGCATGAATATGATTTGATCATGTTTATTGCATTACGGTTATTCATTTAAGTTAGAGAACAATTGTTGTTCTGTTTACATGAATAAAAACCTTCTATGGTCATACACACCAACGAAAATGGTTTGTTGGATCTCGATCGTAGTGATACACATAATCATAATATTGAAGCCAAAAGATGCAAAGTTAATAATGATAGTGCAACTTATTTGTGGCACTACCGTTTAGGTCATATTGGTGTAAAGCGCATGAAGAAACTCCATACTGATGGGATTTTGGAATCACTTGATTATGAATCACTTGATACTTCCGAACCGTGCCTCATGGGCAAGATGACTAAAAACGCCGTTCTCCAGAACTATGGAGAGAGCAACAGATTTGTTGGAAGTCATACATACAGATGTATGTGGTCCAATGAATATTGAGGCTCGTGGCAGATATCGTTATTTTCTCACCTTCACAGATGATTTGAGCAGATATGGGTATATCTACTTGATGAAACATAAGTCTGAAACATTTGAAAAGTTCAAAGAATTTCAGAGTGAAGTGGAAAATCATCGTGACAAGAAAATAAAGTTTCTATGATCTGATCGTAGAGAAGAGTATTTGAGTTACGAGTTTGGCCTTTAGTTAAAACAATGTGAAATAGTTTCACTACTCACGCCACCTGGAACACCACAGCATAATGGTGTGTCCGAACGTCATAACCGTACTTTATTGGATATAGTGCAATCTATGATGTCTCTTACCAATTTACCACTATCGTTTTGGGGTTATGCATTAGAGACAACTACATTCACGTTAAAAAGGGCACCATCAAAATCCGCTGAGACGACGCCTTATGAACTGTGGTTTAGCAAGAAACCAAAGATTGTCGTTTCTTAAAAGTTTGCGGTTGCGATGCTTATGTGAAAAGGTTTCATCATGATAAGCTCCAACCCAAATCGGAGAAATGTGTCTTCATAGGATACCCAAAGGAGACAGTTGGGTACACCTTCTATCACAGATCCGAAGGCAAGACATTTGTTGCTAAGAATGGATCCTTTCTAGAGAAGGAGTTTCTCTCGAAAGAAGTGAGTGGGAGGAAAGTAGAACTTGATGAGGTAACTGTACCTGCTCCCTTATTGGAAAGTAGTTCAACACAGAAATCTGTTCCTGTGACTCCTACACCAATTAGTGAGGAAGTTAATGATGATGATCATGTAACTTCAGATCAAGTTACTACCAAACCTCGTAGGTAAACCAGAGTAAGATCCACACCAGAGTGGTACGGTAATCCTGTTCTGGAGGTTATGTTACTAGACCATGACGAACTTACGAACTATGAAGAAGCGATGGTGAGCCCAGATTCCGCAAAATGGCTTGAGGCCATGAAATCTCAGATGAGATCCATGTATGAGAACAAAGTATGGACTTTGATTGACTTGCCCAATGATCGGCGAGCCATTGAGATTAAATGGATCTTCAAGAGGAAGACGGATGCTGATAGTAGTGTCACTATCTACAAAGCTAGAATTGTCGCAAAAAGGTTTTCGACAAGTTCAAGATGTTGACTACGATGAGAGTTTCTCACTCGTATCTATGCTTAAGTCTGTCTGAATCATGTTAGCAATTGCCGCATTTTATGAAATATGGCAAATGGATAAACAAAACTGCATTCCTTAATGGATTTATTAAAGAAGAGTTGTATATGATGCAACCAGAAGGTTTTGTCAATCCTAAAGGTGCTAACAAAATATGCAAGCTCCAGCGATCCATCTATGGACTGGTGCAAGCATCTCGGAGTTGGAATATACACTTTGATAAGTTGATCAAAGGATATAGTTTATACAGACTTGCGGTGAAGCCTGTATTTACAAGAAAGTGAGTGGGAGCACTACAACATTTCTGATAAGTATATGTGAATGACATATTGTTGATCGGAAATAATGTAGAATTATTCTGCAAAGCATAAAGGAGTGTTTGAAAGGAGTTTTTCAAAGAAAGACCTCGGTGAAGCTGCTTACATATTGAGCATCAAGATCTATAGAGATAGATCAAGAAGCTTGATAAGTTTTTTCAATGAGTACATACCTTAACAAGATTTTGAAGTAGTTCAAAATAGAACAGTCAAAGAAAGTGTTCTTGCCTGTGTTACAAGGTGTGAAATTGAGTAAGACTCAAAGCCCGACCACGGCAGAAGATAGAAAGAGAATGAAAGTCATTCCCTATGCCTTTGCCATAGGTTCTATAAAGTATGCCATGCTGTGTACCAGATCTATTGTATACCCTACACTGATGTTGGCAAGGGAGTACAATAGTGATCTAGGAGTAGATCAATGGACAGCGGTCAAAATTATCCTTAGTGGAATAAGGATATGTTTCTCGATTATGGAAGTGACAAAAGGTTCGTCGTAAAGGGTTACGTCGATGCAAGTTTTGACACTAAATCTAGATGACTCTAAGTCTAGGTCTAGATACATATTGAAAGTGGGAGCAATTAGCTAGAGTAGCTCCGTGCAGAGCATTGTAGACATAGAAATTTGCAAAATACTTACGGATCTGAATGTGACAGACCCGTTGACTAAAATTATCTCACAATCAAAACATGATCACACCTTAGTACTCTTTGGGTGTTAATCACATAGCGATGTGAACTAGATTATTGACTCTAGTAAACCCTTTGAGTGTTGGTCACATAGAGATGTGAACTATGGGTGTTAATCACATGGTGATGTGAATTATTGATGTTAAATCACATGGCGATGTGAACTAGATTATTGACTCTAGTGCAAGTGGGAGACTGAAGGAAATATGCCCTAGAGGCAATAATAAAGTATTATATATTTCCTTATATCATGATAAATGTTTATTATTCATGCTAGAATTGTATTAACCGGAAACATAATACATGTGTGAATACATAGACAAACAGAGTGTCACTAGTATGCCTCTACTTGACTAGCTCGTTAATCAAAGATGGTTATGTTTCCTAGCCATAGACATGGGTTGTCATTTGATTAACGAGATCACCTCATTAGGAGAATGACGTGATTGACTTGACCCATTCCGTTAGCTTAGCACCCGATCGTTTAGTATGTTGCTATTGCTTTCTTCATGACTTATACATGTTCCTATGACTATGAGATTATGCAACTCCCGTTTACCGGAGGAACACTTTGTGTGCTACCAAACGTCACAACGTAAATGGGTGATTCTAAAGGTGCTCTACAGGTGTCTCCAAAGGTACTTGTTGGGTTGGCGTATTTCGAGATTAGGATTTGTCACTCCGATTGTCGGAGAGGTATCTCTGGGCCCACTCGGTAATGCAAATCACTATAAGCCTTGCAAGCATAGTGACTAATGAGTTAGTTGCGGGATGATGTATTACGGAACGAGTAAAGAGACTTGCCGGTAATGAGATTGAACTAGGTATCGAGATACCGACGATCGAATCTCGGGCAAGTAACATACCGATGACGAAGGGAACAACGTATGTTGTTATGCGGTCTGACCGATAAAGATCTTCGTAGAATATGTGGGAGCCAATATGGGCATCCAGGTCCCGCTATTGGTTATTGACCGGAGAGGTGTCTCGGTCATGTCTACATACTTCTCGAACCCAAAGGGTCCGCACGCTTAACGTTACGATGACAGTTTTATTGAGTTTTGATGCTCCGAAGGAGTTCGGAGTCCCGGATGAGATCGGGGACATGACGAGGAGTCTCGAAATGGTCGAGATGTAAAGATCGATATATTGGACGACTATATTCGGACTTCGGAAAGGTTCCGAGTGATTCGGGTATTTTTCGGAGTACCGGAGAGTTACGGCAATTCCTATTGGGCCTTAATGGGCCATACGGGAAAGGAGAGAAAGGCCTCAAAAGGTGGCCGCGCCCCTCCCCATGATCTGGTCCGAATTGGACTAGGGAAGGGGGGCGCCCCCTTCCTTCTTTCTCCTTCCCCCTTCCCTTCTCCTACTCCCACAAGGAAAGGAGGAGTCCTACTCCCGGTGGGAGTAGGACTCCCCCCTTTGGCGCGCCTCTCCCCATGGCCGGCTGCCTCCCCCTTGCTCCTTTATATACGGGGGCAGGGGGGCACCCCAGAGACACAACAATTGATCCTTGAGATCTCTTAGCCGTGTGCGGTGCCCCCCTCCACCATATTACACCTCAGTAATACCGTTGCGGAGCTTAGGCGAAGCCCTGCGACGGTGGAACATCATCATCGTCACCACGCCGTCGTGCTGACGAAACTCTCCCTCAACACTCTGCTGGATCGGAGTTCGAGGACGTCATCGAGCTGAACGTGTGTAGAACTTGGAGGTGCCGTACGTTCGGTACTTGATCGGTCGGACCGTGAAGACGTACGACTACATCAACCGCGTTGTGATAACGCTTCCGCTGTCGGTCTACGAGGGTACGTGGACAACACTCTCCCCTCTCGTTGCTATGCATCACCATGATCTTGTGTGTGCGTAGGATTTTTTTTTGAAATTACTACGTTCCCCAACACTAATTTGGTGGTCTGCTAGAAAAATTGCTCAGTCGAAGACTCCATGATATCTGCTCCGGCTTCATCCTCCCAATCATCATCACTGGGGTCTGAGTCAGTGTCATCGATGATGATGTAGTTCTCCGGGCAAGTAGAATCATCATCATCTCCTCCTGGTGTGGGGTCTCCCATGAAAACTCCTAGCTTCTGTGTCAGGTCGCCTTGAGTTCTTCCTCTAGTTCCATGATCCTAGTCTTTGCCTTCTTCAGTTCTATCATGTCTGCGCACATCTGGTACTCCTGGCGACGAATGTGCTGGTTTAACTCCTGAATGAAAGCTGTAATAGATCTATCCTTCCTGTTGCTAATCATCTCCCATTGCTCGTCTTGGCGCCCACAAATCTGATAGATAGTATCCTTGAGATCATTGTGGTACACTTCTCCAATGCGTCCCATGGTGATGTGGGCTGCCATGCTCTTTCCTAGACTCCAGGTTGGTGCATCAAAGGAAAACTCTATGGGCTCAGTGACTGGCGTGAACGTCCTTCCTGGAACTTGCTTGAATCATCCAGCGCTCCTCTTCTGGTAGTGTGGCGTTGTAGGTTCCGGTGAAGCTTGGTATTCCGATGTGCAGATACTTAGTAACTTCCTTCAAGTATCGTCCAAAAGGTGTATCCTCATCTGGTTGCGCGAACTTGTTCCTTGCATCCGCCATCCTAAAAGAGTGGAAGAGAGGAGAGGAGTCAGAAATGAGAAGAGAGTAGTGATCTAGGGCTTTAGCTTAGTGGTCGTGTCCTACAGTCAGCGTGTGCTCTGATACCATCTTTGTAGTGACTAGACCTCAAACAGTCTAGTCTCCGTGCATCAGTGTCATCCCTAGATCGGTAATGCTGACACGCACAGTACTTTGAAGGATTTATAACATAGTAGCAATCGCACACTTATTACATCGAATAGTTCAAGAGAACTCAATACAAATAAATATGGCTTAAGGCCATCTAAAAACGATAACTGCGGAAGGCTTGGAAGATAAAGTGAGTCCATCAACTCCAACAGCATCACTGGGTATAAGACCACGACCTAAGGCTCCTTACTCGTCGTCTGAAAAGTCTGCAACATGATACGTTGCAGCCCGAAAACGGGTCAGCACATGGAATATGCTGGCAATGTAACACATAGAGAGTAATGAACAGAATAATGCTATCACTACATGCATATTTGGCTAGTGGAAAGCTCTATGGTTACCGTTTTGCGAAAAGCCAATTTTTCCCTACCACAAAGGAATAAATTTTATTTAACTATCATTGTGGTTGTCAAACATTGAGAAGGTACCTCCAACTCAATCCCAATTAAGAACGTGATTAACCCAATCATATTAAATTAAGTAACATGATGATGAGATTCACATGATAATCCAAGAACTAGATACTCAAGACGTCCATAACCGGGGACACGGCTAACCATGATTAGTTTGTACACTTTGCAGAGGTTTGTGCACTTTTCCCCACAAGACTCGATCGCCTCCACTTGATTTCTCGCACTACATGGTGTTTGAGAAACGGATGACCGAGACACAGTCTTTCAGAAACACTACTCTTTACTCCGGGTGGACAGTTACACCTACTTTCCCCTACATCTGCTAGCCCACCTCCTCAAGAGGTCATGTAACCTACTCAACTATGCTAGAGCCCATAATAGCTTGTGGCTGCACACGGAAGTTTCTAGCATGAATAATCTCATGATCCCTTTGAGTCTGGGTGGCGGTCCATAGGATGATCACAAGGGTACTCCGGGATATCCAAAAATACAGGCAACACTGGGTTCTCCACGTGCCTCAATCCACCCAGATGTAAATTAAAGTAGCCACCTTAAGTTGATCCATTAATTAACAATCTCACATCTGTCATGAAATACACTCAAACCCAAACTACGTCTACGTGCATAGCATAGCAATAGAAGCAAACGTAGAAGTAACTCCCAAAGGTTTGATAGTAAACAGGGCAATAGGTACTACCTCATCTACTTCCCAAAACCCACATATTAATCAGATCCTAATCATGCAATAGTTTGAGGATTGTTCTAATGCAATAAAACTGGGTGGTAAAGAGGTATGATCAAAGTGTTACTTGCCTTGCTGATGATCCGTGAAACCTAGAGACTCGTAGTAGCACGCTTCGCACTCCGGGTACTCTATCGCAAACAAACAATACATACATAAGCAATCAAGCAAGGGTGCACAAATAAAACTCAATATAAGATATCTAACCAGAAAGTTCAACTTAAGAACTCCGGTTTGCAAAAAGAATCAAATCGAACGAAGCAACGAAACTCAAACGGCGAACGAAACAAGCTTCATTTACTAATCTGGACCTAAGTCAAATTTTACAGTACCAAAATCTTGTTCAAGTTGGTTAAACAGAAAGAGGGTTTCGAGACGAAACTCTAGGTGCTTGAATCGCCTGATTCCGATAAACGAGCGAAAAGTTAAACTGAAACGAAAATCGGATCAGAAATCGCGATCGAAAATAATCGCGGAAAATCCGAGAAAAAGAAAAGCTAACGAACAGGCTAACGAACGAACGTTCGCTGTCTGCGGTTAAACGACGAAAACCGTTCATTAAAACGAACGTACGAACGGGCGTTCGCTATTTAGTTAAACCGGAAAAAATAAAATAAACCGATCTAATATAAAAAAAGCATCTCGGTTTCGAAATAAAACCGAACTGTTTTTCGACAAAACCGGCGGCTACCTCGGTTCGCGTGACGGTGGTGGCGGCGAGCAACTCCGGCGGGGCGGCGTCGGGCGAGGGGCGGCGGGGCTCCGGCGGGCGGCGTCGGGCGGCGGGGTCGGCGACGGGCGACGGCGGGGCGACGGCGTCGGGCGCGGCGGCGGCGGCGGATCGGTTGGGGTTAGGGTTAGGAGGCAGCGGCGACTTGGACTGGCGGCGGGGTCGCAGCATATAAAGGCCGGCCCGAGGAGTCCCGCTCGGGTACGGCCCGGAGTCGGTTGACCTTTTTTTAAATAATTCAGACGTGCAGAAAAAGTAAGAAAATAAATACTAAATGGACTCCAAAAATACCGAAATAAATTATCCCCGTCCTCCAAAAATACACCGGACAAGATTAACATTTATTTGGCCCTAAAATGCAATTTTGAAAAACGTGTTTTTTTCCTAATTCAAGTAAAATCAATAAAATCCAAATAAAATCAAATATTTGTTTCTAATATTTTTCCTGCAATATTTCATTATTTGTGGAGAAGTCATATTATCTCCTCTCATATATTTTGATATGAAATATTTTCAAAGAGAAAAATAATTAAAACAAATGATCCTATTTTCAAAATTTGAGAAAATCCAAATATGAAAACAATGAAATCCCCAACTCTCTCCGTGGGTCCTTGAGTTGCGTAGAATTTCTAGGATCGGAAAACAAAATGCAATAAAATATGATATGCAAGAATGATCTATGTATAACATTCCAAATTGAAAATTTGGGATGTTACACAGTTCTACCTTTCTGCATGGGTTATCCGGAAGAAGTATGTTGATCTCATTCGACATGCTAATCTATGCATCCACAACTCAGAAAACCATATGATCCTCTGAGTTGTTCCTCTGTAGTTGTATTCCGATCCTTGTCTATCAGTGGATAGTTAAGTTTACGTGTGCATTCGTGTTTCTCAGTGCGCATTATTCTCATGGTCCATCAAGCCATTCTATTCCGGAATGACTAGGAGAAACAAACTCCAGCACCTCATCCATTTCTTGGACTGGTGTAAGTAGTTCTATTCCGCAGATCAAAATGCCAATCCAGCTTTTGTTCTGTTCTACCTCGGAGTATTACCCTCTTTATGTCAAGAATGTCATGAGAATTGCACCACCTCTTATGAATTCCTGATTTAGTGATACTTCTTGCCATCATTGATCATTCCTCGGTTCCCGTGTTATTGTAACCGGAATGCCGACCAGTGAGTCGTGATGTGCGAAACCAATACTCCTAGCAACTCCGTTGCTTGGTAGTTAACGGACAATATTCTCATTCTTAGCGTGTTGGTCATTAAATCATCATCCTAAGATTGATCGTGCTACCTAGTCCTTATTTCTGGTGCACTCTTCAATCAATGAGTTAGGATTGTGTCAATCCCTCACTCTTTTGATCGTATCTTCTTGCCCTGAAAAGCAAGGTTGTTCTCGAGCTTAGTCATATCAGTCGTTCATGATTTTCCGGATATCTTCTCGGAAGTATTACTAGGTTGTCCCCTGACTGTTATGTTGAGCTCTTGATCAAGTTGGTTTTTCTCTAAACCAGCCATTCTCCAAGAATCTGTATTGCATACCCTTGAGCTAGTTGGTTAAGCTAGACAACAACTTGGAGAGTTGGAAGATAAAAGCTTGTCCGACCTAGCTCATCCCTAAAGGATATCTTGCATCTGTGTTGAAGAAAGATGGTATTTTCATCGATTGATCCTCGTGATCAGTTAATGGACCTATCGTCTTATCCAAACTTTGATTTGAGTGTGGGCTATCGTCAGATCAAATCAGAACCAACAATATTCGTAATGTTGTCTTACTTGTGGTTGTTTCCTCGAGCATACACCATTATATCTTTTGGGTCTGACCAATGCTATCACCATGTTCACATAATTGTGGAATTCCACTTATATGGAAGCCTGGATGAACTGTTGTTGAGCCCATCGGCAACATTTCTATCTCCTCCATGATTCATGATGAACATTAAAGATAGCATTGGAAACTTTGTAAGCATTACCTTCATGTTCCGCTCATGAGGTATACGTTTGGATGAAAGAAGTGACTTCCTCTAATTCATGTGCATTTGATGCAAGTTGCTGCCATGAACTCGAGAAAGCTTGTTTTTGCTTCCTCTGGAATCATCCCAAGTCAATCATGCATGTGCAAAGTATTCTATGGTCTGATAGACTGATCATCTTCATTCCATATGAATTCCATAGCACACCAAGCCACTGACTGATTTGTTCGAGGAAAAGGAGTTAAGTGCTAATCCATGGTAATGCACAAGACTTCGATATCCTCAATGATGGTTCCCCACCTGGACTCCGTAGTATTTCATTGTAAGACTACTATGTGGTCATGCTTGTCTTGGACAGCGTGTTCATAGGTATGTAGCAGAACCAGCTCATGTTTTGGAGCTTGCTATCGTAGTTCATTTCTCGAGAATCTCGCAACGTCATCTCGTCGATTTGTGTTGCAACCTTTCCTTTTCCAGACATGCTGTCTGAAATATCCCGTTACCAAGCAGATCTGAATCTCAGGCAGATATGATGGTTGGAACATTCCCAACATTTGCATTCTGTTCCCAGCTTGCACCGCCATTGTGCCGATCTCCCATGGGCTGCCCTTCTCTGCAGTTGCTGTTCAGGATCATCTTCAAAAGTGGTCCTACCATGGGTCCCATCCATTTCCGATGATAAGCAAAATCATCCATTGCGTTGTCTTCAGCAAGGTAGTCCACATCATCCATTCGAATCCGGATATGCCATTCCTTTGAACTCCTTCAAATGATCGTTGTGAATTTCCTTAGCCTGGTATAGAGAGTTTCAATGATCTCTGTATCAAAAGTAATTCGTTTTGCACTTAAGGGAATAATTCTACGAGAAACCTCCTCGATGGTGCCCTGTTATGGAATCATGACAATTATCTCCTCGCTACGTTGACAACCGTTCACCACCTTCTTAAGTGTGGAATTGTTGCCTACCTAGTGAACCTTCGTCATCTGTTTCACTCCATCCCTCTGATTGTATACTTAATGTCTCAGCTCGAGAGATGTTTCAATGTCTCGCTCCATGAGTTGATAGTCAATTGTTCGATCCTCGAGAAGATCGATTCTTCTAGAGTTTTCCTTTTTCTCTCGTTGTCGTGTTGGTTGAAGTTTCTGAAGCAAGACGTCGAGACAAAGATGGTGACGAATCAACGTTCTTACGAAGTGCAACCTGGATCGTGAAGATTGTGTTAGTCTGCGTCCAAATAATCAGAAACTAAAATGTTTACTGTTGGAAATATTCCAAACAGTGGGCATGAGCAGTTTCCTGATTTTTGAGTTACTTTTAGTATTTTTAGAAAAGCCACAAAATACAGAAAGAAATAGAAAAGAGAAATAACAAGAAAAGGGACTTACCTGGCCAAACTTACCTAGAGCCCACCAACCGGCCCAGCACTGTAGCTGGCCGGCCCAGCCCACCAGGGGTTTCTCCCTGGCGTCTTCCTCCTCCTGCCAGTAGGCAGGAGGGCGTGTGCCCCGCACGCGCGCATGCGGCCCCGGCCACCTCCTGCTTGCCTGCTCGCCGCTGGACTCCCCCGAGGGTGCCACGCACCCCCCTCGACTATCTGCACCTCCTCCCTCCTCGCAGCTCTCTCCCCTCCCCTCTCTGCTCTCTGCTCGAGCGCAGCCGTCGCTGCTGTTCGCCATAGCCGCAGCCACCGCCTTCCCCTCACCCCCTCGATATGTTCACGAGCTCCGCCTCCATCGTCTACGCCTCCTTAACGACCGACGCGACACCGGATGCCCCGAACGCTCTCCCCGTCGTCGTCTTCAACCTCGGGAAGCCGAGATCGCCATGGATGCGCCGTCTGCTACGAGCCTTCCCCGAGCCCGCTTCGACGCCCCCTGCACTCTCCGTGAGCTACTTCCCCAAACCCCCCTCTTCTGCGCTTCGTTTTCACGCCATAGTCGTCGTTCCGCCGGAGACCTACCCGCGCCGACGCCAAACTTCTCGCCACCGTGGCCACAGCCACCGCAACTCGTGCCCGAGCACACCATCGTGCTCAGCACGATCTCATGAGCTCGTAGACACCCGCAGCGCCTCCTCCCATGCTCTATAGCGCCACCCTGAGGATGCCCGACTGCTGCCGCCATTGAACCTCATCGTCGGCCACTTTTCCGGCCACCCCAGCACCTACTGCTACCACCACTCGATGCGCGCCACTATGTGCGTTCGAACACAAGAGACCGCGGCCAAAATGATGCCCTGTGGCTCATTTCCGAGCCCCTCCGCCGTGAATGTCATCGCCGGTGTCGAGCCGCCGGCGAGTTGACCTCGTTTGACCTGGGGTTTGACTCCCCTGGGTCAATCACAGGTGGGCCCAGAGCCCTGCTAATTTTAGCTTAGTGCTAATTAACTTTTAGTTAATCCACTAATTCACTAGCATGTGGGCCCAGGCCCCACTGACAGTTAGTTATTATTAACTTAACCCTGTTAATTAGTTGTTTCACTGACATGCGGGACCCACATGTCAGGTTTGACCTGGCATGGTTTGTTGACCGCTGACGTCACAGTGACTCCATGCTGACGCAGTAATCCATTTCTGGAATTTAAATAAATCTTAAATGATTTATTTATTTTAGAAATATAACCAAAACTTCTAAAAATCAATAATCTATAACTCCAAATCTAAAGATTTATATATGAAAAATGATCAGAAAAATCCAATCAATCCATCTATATAGGTTTCATGCATGTTTAAGTAACTTAACCTTGCTGTTTAGTGCAAATCATGATAAGGCACTATTTAAATTCATAAGTTGAGTTTGGGATTGAACCTTTGGTTCAAAATGACTCAAACCCATCTGGTTGTAGTTGCATTAGCCCAACACACTCTTTTTGCCATGTCATGGTCATGCATCATATTGTGCATTGCATTGATTGTGTTTCCTTCTCTGTTGTCGGTATTTGTCCCCTCTCGATAGACGTGGTTTCGACGATGAGATCGATGACACCGATGAAGAGCTATACTATCTTCAGAAGCGCCAGGCAAGCAGAACCCCCTTGTTCATTCCGATACAATCCCACTCTCTCGCTCCTGCTCTCTTTTACTGCATTAGGACAACAATGATTCATCTGTTACATGCTGCGGTAGTTGAACCCCTTTCCTCTGCATGACCTGTCATTGCCACAATAAATAGATGAAACACACTAGCATGAGTAGGAGTTGTTTGAGCCCTGATGTGCCTACTCATTCATGCTTGTTGTCATGCCTGCTACTGCTTAGAGTTGAGTCAGGTCTGATTCATCGGGGATGAATTGGAATGTGGTGAACATGTCCTACTGTTGAGAGCTAAGTGTGTGAACACAATTTGGTAAAGGTAGCGGTGAGAGGCCATGTAGGAGTACATGGTGGGTTGTCTCATTGCAGCCGTCCTCTGGAACTGAGTTCTGTGTTTGTGATCCATGAATAGTTACTACGACACATTGGGCTCCGGGCGCTCCAAGCTCTCTCGACTTACTAATCAACCTGATCTCTGTCCAGGAATGGCAATTAGTTTCTGGTGTTTGTAGGTAGTGTTAGTAGTCTACCAAGTGGCACCCGGTACATGTGGGCTTGGGACAGACTAGGCACCATGGCACGGTGTACCAAGCGTAGATCCATCCGTCGAGGTGGGCTCGGGAACCCTGCACACATCGTTTGGGGCCGTGAGCGACACCCCGGCCGGATTTCCTTGCAGATGGAACCCGAATAGGCGATAAACCTGGACTAGAGACTTATGTGTTTAGTCAGGTCGTGGCCGACTCCCTCGCCAGGCTTCCGCTTGAAGGTTGCTGAGATACACGACATGTACATGGTGGTAAGTGGCAAGAGCGTGTGTGAAGAAGTACACTCCTGCAGGTTTAACATCATCTCTTCGAATAGCCGTGTCCGCGGTAAAGGACTTCTGGGTTGCCTGTACAGTTCATAGACAAGTGAAAGTGGATACTCTAAAATGCGCAAGATAAGCGTGAGTGCTATGGATGGCGTTCTCGTAGAGAGACGAGAGCGGATCCATAGTGGTGTATTGAAATGGTGAATATGTGGACTCGTGTGCGCCACCTCAAAAGAGTTACTTGCAGTTATAGTTCAGGTTAGCTACCGAGTCAAAGCTGGCTTGCTGCAGTTAAACTCCACCACCCCCTTTGTTGATACCGCTACATATGTAGATAGTTCTAATGTAATCCTTGCTGGGTACATTTGTACTCATGTTTGGCTATTTTATGTTTTTGCAGAGAGACGTCAGTCTCGCTAGTAGTTCCGTGTGGACTTCGACGTTTAGCTTGTTACCTCAGCTACGATCTTGTGCCCTCGGCAGGATCTGGAAGATAGTCAGGCTTCTCAGCCTTTTTCATTTGTAGATGTCTGTACTCAGACATGTTAAGCTTCCGCATGTGCTATTGCTTGTAAGACTTGAACGCTGGGTCATGAGACCCATGTTCGTAATATCTGACTCTTCGGAGTCTTATGAATAAATACTTTGAGTCGTAGAGTTTTGTTGTGATGCCATGTTGTATTTACACATATCGAGCATATTGTGTGTATGATTGAAATGCTTGGTATGTGTGGGATCCGACAACCTAGTTGTCTATCCTTGGTAGCCTCTCTTATGGGGAAATGTAGTCTAGTGCTTCCACTGAGCCATGGTAGTCTCCTACAGCCCGGTTTACCGGAGTCCTGCTAGCCCAGTTGCTACTGCTCCGGAACACTTAGACTGGTCGGCATGTGTCCTTCTTCGATCCTGTGTCTGTCCCTTCGTTGAAATGTCACGCGGTGTCTTTCGGAGTCCTGCTAGCCTGCTGCAGCCCGGTATCCCGGAGTCCTGCTAGCCCAGTTGATACAGCCCGAATTCACTCGCTGATGACTGACACGTTCGTTGCTGGGTCATGTATGCCAGTCCCTGTAAGTTAGTGCCACTTTGGGTTCACGACTAGTCATGTCGGCCCGGGTTATCTGTCATATGGATGCTAGCGACACTATCATATACGTTAGCCAAAAGGCACAAACGGTCCCGGGCCAGGTAAGGTGGCACCCGTGGGAATACCGTGCGTGAGGCCGCAAAGTGATATGATGTGTTACATGCTAGGTCGGTGTGACTTAGGATTGGGATCCTGACAGACAACCCCTTTAACAGGTCGAGTTGCGAGGATTTGTTATCTGTGTGCAGGGGCTGTTTACGTAGTGTTGCTTGGTTCTCCTACTGGTTCGATAACCTTGGTTTCATATCTGAGGGAAATACATACCGCCACTCTGCTGCATCGTCCCTTCCTCTTTGGGGAAATACCGACGTAGCTTCAAGCGACATCAATCCACATAGATTAGATGCATATCAGGATGTAGTGTTTCATCTCCTGCATAAGGATTAGTTAGTGGTTTCTCTATCATACCCAAAGGAATTTCATAATAAATATTTTTAGTAGGTGCAGTAGGTTGAGGAGCAACTTGTTATTCTTAGGGTCGACGGGAAGATACCCCGAACAAACCCCTCAAAGGATGATTTCCAAAATGACAAGTAACCGTAAATTTCAGCATGTAATATAAAATTTTCATTACCAAAATCCACTCACAAAAAAAGACACATCCATGACATTTTGGGCCGAACAAATTTTTTTCTGTCATACTTATGACACTTCTATGGCGATAATTGTGACAAAACCCGGTATCATCATAGATGTGGTGGGATCCTACTTCTATGACAAAAAATCATGATAGAAAATGGGCTTTTCGTCCTGGGCGGGACGGAGACGCGGCTGCATGACATTCTTTGGGCCATCCATGACGGAGAAAACCATGGTAGAAGCAAGGGCGAGGAAAATATTAGGGGAGTTCCCGATTACGGTGGGTGGTCAGGGGCCGAGCAATGCATGTTTCTCTCGTACGTACACGCGTGTGTGCGAGGCGTTGCGCTCTAACTGAACCCGAGCGAGGCGTTGGGCTCTAAATGAACCCGAGCGATTGCACTGTAGGCTACGCATTACTGAACCCGAGTGATCGATCGATCCCTTGCTGTTAACTGAACCCAAGTGATTCCTTCGCTAGTGCTGCCCACTGAAGCCGATCAAACACTGCTGCCTCCTTCCCTGGATGAACAGTGAGCTTGTTGAGGGGGTTTGGATGAACAGTTCCCGGTGGGGTGTTGGATGAACAGGACCCCATGGTAGTAGAGGCCGTTGCCGCTGGATGAACAGTACCCCGATCGATCGAGCCGGTGGATGAACAGGACCCCGTGGAGGGCTGGATGAACAGGACCCCGTGGAGGGCTGGTTGAACAGTAGCCGGTGGAGGGCTGGATGAACTGTAGCCCGTGGATGGGTGGTTGAACAGGACCCCGTGGAGAGGGCTGGTTGAACAGTAGCCGGTGGAGGAGCGGTGGAGGCTGGATGAACAGGAGCCCATGGATGAACAGTCGCAGGTGGAGGCTAGAGGAGGTCAACGGTGGATGAACAGGAGCGCGTGGAGGCAGTCGACGGTGGATGAATAGTAGCCCGTTGTCGGATCACGGGTTCTGGTAAAACCCTCACGGTTCGAACACTAGGGTGCGCGCGAAGTTCTCCCCCTACCGATCCACGTTCTAGCATGCTAAGATCTCAAGAACGAACTCGACAAACTCACAACACAAGGGACGCAAGATTTATACTGGTTCGGGCCATCGTTCTGGTGTAATACCCTACTCTAGTGTGGTGGTGGTGGATTGCCTCATGGGCTGATGATGAATAGTACAAGGTGAAGAACAGCCTCCTGAGGATGAGGTGTTCTTGTGCTTGGCGAACTTGTGTGGGTGAGGATTCGATCAGCTCAGGCTTACTTGCCGTTCATCCCCTTCTACTGTGGTGGCTAGTCCTATTTATAGAGGCCCTAGTCCTCTCCCCAAATATTGAGCGGGAAGGGAGCCAACAACGGCCAATTTGAAAGGGGACAACTAGTACAGCTTATCCTGACAAAAGCGGTCTTCCCCTGCAAAAGGCTCTGGTGATGACGCCGCCTTGGGCTCCATGATGACCTCCGTCTTGCCGTCCTGCTGGTCTTGGTCTCGTTGCACCGATATGGAAACCTTTGCTTGATGCCTCAGTACTTCGTGCCTGCGCTTGCCTCCTTAGCACCAAAGAGGAAATAAGGACGCTGTGCGCGCTGGCGCCCGCCTGGTCTCGATCGTCATGGCTCACATCACGAGAACCTCGCGAGGTTTTCCTTGCCTTGATCTCTCCGCCCCTCGCGAGCCTTCCTGGCGAGGCCGCTCCCGAGGAGGTCTTGCGTCGTCCGCCTCGCGAGGCTTGGCCCCTCGCGAGGGTCTTGAATGCCTTGTTGATGAAGATGGGTCGTACAGGCCTGCTAGCACAGCCACGCTGTGGGCCGCAGGCAGGCAAGTCTGGGATCCCCGTTCCCAGGACACAGACAGTAGCCCCCGGGCCCAAGGCGCGCTCGGGCTTGGATTTGAGGTGAAGCCAAAGGTCAAGTGCGGAGCGCCGTGGGCCCCAACAACCTGCGGCCTTATTCGACGCGTGGTGGTTGATTGGACGTGGGCGTCTCCGCTTCCCCACGCTACCTTGGCAACTGCCCGACTTGACAAAAAGGCTGGTGTGGACAGTGCTTGCCTTCATTGCTTCCCTTCGCCTTGCTCAGATCCCCTTTCTTGCGCCCTGCTTCCGAAATCCTTAGATCTGCTCTCCATCTTCTCCCGCATCAGCGACTAATGGCGCCGCGCAAGGTCAAGCCCTCCACATCGCTGGCCTGGTACGAACCTGCTCTCGACGTGCCCAACGTCTCGGAGAAGAGCCTCGCCGCCACGCGCTTACTGACGGCGGGGGAGAGCAACGAGAAGGGGAAGACGAAGGTCCGGGTTACCTCCGTCGTGCCGGAGCCCGAGGGAAGCACGTTCTTCCCCTTCTTCACGAGCAGCATCGCCGCGGGGTTGATTCCTCCCTTCTCTGACTTCTTCTCTGAGGTCCTTGGCCACTACGGGCTGCAGGTGCTGCATCTTCATCCCAACTCCATCCTTCTCCTGTCCATCTTCCCCTACTATTGCGAGGCGTGTCTGGGCGTGATGCCGTCCGTCACTCTGCTGCGCCACTTCTTCCTCCTCCGCGTCAGCGAGGGCCACATCTCCGGGTGCGCCAATTTCATTGCGGCCGGCAAGGCCAACTCGATCTCAAACACCGGGAAGAAGGCCGACAACCTCAGGGCCAAATGGGTCATGATGGGCGCCAAGTGCATCCACCCGCGCTTGGCGCTGCCGACGGAGATGCCCCAGTCCGACAACGGGTGGTCTCATGCAGAGCTTACTGATGAGCGGGTGTCGTCGGTGTTCGAGCAGATGAAGGCCGACCTGAAGCCGGGAAATGCGAGGGCGGCCAAGGTGACGGGGGCTATGCTTCTGAGGGAATTCTTGACGCTGTGTGTTGCTCCTCTTCAGGCGCGTGCGCGCCCCTTGTGGAGGCTTGCAGATGAAGAAGACAAGATTCACCTGAGCTCGGAGGCCTTGCCCGACGACGAGCAATCCGTAGTCTTGCGCCTTTTGGTCGGGGACAACCAAGAGTACCCACCAAGCGCCATTATTCCTCTATTTCGCCGCATAGACTGGGAGCAGGTCGTGGCCGCCAGGCCTACCTTCGAGGGGCACGGGCTGGTGCCGCCGGCGCCTAATGGGGTCCCTGCAGCGGCGAAGCCGGTGGAGCTATCTTCTAACGAATCCTGCGGGAAGGAAGAAGGGGAGGAGGACTCGGAGGAGACCCCCGAGGAGATGGGGGAAACCTCCCCCTTGATCAAGGCTGACATCCACCGCGCCCTTCCTCACGACGCCGAGGTCGACACCCGCCAGGAGGAGGGAGAGCTGCCCGTTATCCCGACGAGGGGCAGGTCGTCGCTGATTTCTCGAGGTGCTGCGTCCGCCTTGATGCCGCCTGGAGCTGGCTCCCGCGCTTCTGCTGCGCCGTCTTCTACTCCCGGAGCCCGTTTTCCCACTCCTCAGGCTCCGACACTTTGGGTTTTAGGCTCCCCAAGCGGAGGGTGGACTATGTCACGGTGGATCAGTAAGTGCTTCGAGCTTCGTCTTGTTCCTACTTGTACTTGCTATTTTCTGACGTTCACCCTTGGTTGATCAGGCTGATTCCTTCGGCGAAGAAAAGGAAGGAGGATACAGCGGCCGCGCCCACCTCTGTGGAGAAAGGAGGTGACATCACTCGCACCTCCCCAGCCCGGTCACCCTCGCGAGGCCAAGAGGAGCATCGTCGGGAGGAGTCGGCCCCCGTGGCCCCGCTGGCTTCGGAAGTGCCGGTGCCTAGCTCGGCTGATGAGGTCCCGAAGGCTCAGGAGCCCTTGATCTCCCAGGCTCTGGTAACAACGTCGCCCCCTTCTCCTGCTGCGCCCCTGGCCCTAGGTTCTTCTGCTTCCTCTGCCATCTTGGAGCGCGCCCTTTCGGAGATGGCCTAGCTGCGGGAAGATCTCCTGGGCGCGGACCCGCGCCTGGTGGCTGGGCGCCTGGAGATGGCCTCGGGCTGGCTTCACTCCGCCTCGGTGGTTCGAGCGTCACTGAGCCAGGCCACGGCAGCCTCCGAGAAGGCAAAGCAGGCCGCCGCCAAAGCTGTGGCCGATCGCGAGGCGGTGCTGAAGGACGCCGAGGCCGCCCGCGACCGCTGCCGGGAGCTGGAGGACGAGCTGAAGAGCCTACACGACCAGCATGGAAAAGAGGCACGTGGTCGCCAGGCGAGGGAGGAGGAGATGAGGGCTCGGGAGGACGCCATCAAGGGCCGCGACGCCGAGCTGGGAGAGCTAGCGAAGGCGCAGGCCATGGAGCGCAGCCGGCTGGAGGAGTTTGAGCAGGAGGCGAAGGCGAAGGAGGCCGATCTCGACGCCAAGGCAAAGGTCCTGGCTGAAGACCGCGTGGCTTCTCGCGTGTCGAGGAGAGGTCCAGCGTGGCGCTGAAGTCACTGTACGAGAAGGGCTTGGAGAGGCCGCTGACCACTGACGAGGATGGCTCTGCTCAGCTACTTCTCCACTTGGTGAAGGCGCTTGAGGAAGTCGTGGAACACATCGGTCCCATGGCTGAGCAGAGGCTCGTGTCCTTTCTTCAGCTGCACTGACGCGTGTCTTCAGCCATCTGTACCTTCATGACCCCAGTGCTCGTCTTGACAAGCTGCTGGAGCCTGTAGCTGATGAACACTGCACGTCTGCCGCCGCAGCCGTGAAAGGTTAAGTGGAGGCCCTGCTGAAGAAGTTCCGTGGCTTCGTCCTCGCGCCTTCGACCGGCGATGCCCCCAATCCTGCGGCCCCGGCTGATGGTGCAGGCGATGGCGATGCCACCAAGGGAGGAGCAACTTCTGCGGGTGACGGCAGTGTCCAGGGGTGACTTGCTTGCGGCTGCTTCCTTGTTTTATTCTTGCAACATGCATGATGCCTCGTGGAGGTGTTTAAAACGTGCTTGGTATTGGGAGAACGATATGGCTTGTTATATTTGCTTTGAGATTTTGCGATTTTTCTTCCTATTTGCTTTATGTTCTGCGTCGGCAGAGCCCAGCCCCGCGCATACCTCAACCGCCGTTGGGCCGACTGGAGACCAGGACAGACCAAGGAGTGAGGGGCTACGTGACCAGTTAGGCTCCTGAGTCGCGATGCTCAGGAGTCCCCCTTGACGCGCAAACAGCTTATAGGAAGGAGATGCGAGGATAGGTTAATGTTCTACGTCGGTAGGGCCCGGCCCCGCGCATACCTCAACCGCCGTTGGGCCGACCGGAGACCAGGACGGACCAAGGAGTGCGGGGCTATGTGACCAGTTAGGCTCCTGAGTCGCGATGCTCAAGAGTCCCCCTTGACACGCAAACAGTTCCATACCTTTGCCCACGCCGAGGCTCGGCTCGGGAGGGGCGTGCGACGACTAGGTCCGAGGGACCTGGCTTGGGCAGCGTACGCTCGGGTGTGACCCGAGCGCAGCCCCCGTGCCCAGCCCGCTCGCGCGACTCTCCCGATTGGAGGTGTTGCGGTGAGGCCGGACACTGAGCTCTGGGCTCCCTGACGTTGGTACGGCTGTGAGGCCGCCCTCAGTTGTTTATCACCAGCGCGGAGCGTAGTGCTTCCGCTTGTGCACGGGCATAGCCGCTCCTCGGCAGTGTCAACGGCCAGCGCGGAGCATGGTGCTTCCACTGGGCGTGGGAGGGGGACTCCCTACTGCGGAGATCCCCCGGGTCGTGTACAGCCCCGCGTTGACACGTGGCTTGCACGGCAGGGCTAGACGAGGTGTATCTGGGCACTCGTGAGCCAGCGCGGGACTCACGAGGCCCTACCTCAAGGCGGGTTGCGCCTGGTCTTCGTTCTTGTTTGCTGTGTTAGTCCTACGAGGTGGTCAGACAACCTACGCCGAACGAATCTCCTAAGGTTATCGCGTGAGAAAGCCAAGCACCAACGGCCCCAGGAAGTGACACGAACGGGGCCGGCCCGCTAGACAGAGCTCAGCCACTGGATTTATCGACGCTGCAGGGACGGTCCCGAGCACAGACGCCGTGCCTAACCTACTCACGCAAAGGATCCTGAAGAAAGACGGCCAACGCGCAGCTCCCATGACGGGTGACGATCGAGCAGGTAATAGTTATAGGTAGATTAAGCATGGAAGCAGCAGGCTTAAGTAAATGCGGGAAAGGTACATGCCACTGGGTCAGGCCCGAGCGGCTTGGGGATGATGCAGCCCGAGGGGCACCCCCAGCAAGGTAAGCTAAAGCCATAAAAAGGGATACATGCCACAGGGACGGACCCACGCGGCCTGGGAATGATGCAGCCCGAGGGGCGCTCCCAGCTAAATGAACTTGGAAAATGTCACCTGGCTCTGTTTGTGAAGGAGAGTTGGGGCTCTGGAGGTCGAGGTGGTTCCTTGAGGACCGTCTCCATCTCCGTTAGCACAGCGTGGTGCCTAGCCTCCTGAGCCGCCAGGATGCTCCACAGGTTGCGCTGATAGGCGGTCGCCACGCACGGCAGGACAAAAGGCATGCGTACGTAGCTGTGAGGTGGTCCCTGGCAGCGTCCCACGCGCGAAGGCCAGAAAAGCTCCTGAGAGGCGGCCCTGTTGAGCCCTGGGACGTCGATGCAGATGCGCAGCCCGGCATCCTCGCCTGGATGGGGAGCTGCGCCCGGTGAGCGGCGGCCGCCGCACATGGCCCATGCATCTTGCAATTCCTAAGTGGTCTTGGTGATGAACTCCTGAACGGTGGGCACTCCTTGCCATGTGTCTTCCTGAGGGAAATGTGCCGCGAAGCACGCCTCCAAGTGGTGCCCAAGCGCCTCCCTCATAATGTCAGCAAGGTCTGAGGCCCTCTAGAAGAGAGCCCCCAAGCCCTCCCCGAGAAGGGCGCCGGGCGCGCTTTCCTCTGCGATGGAGGGAGGCGCCCCAGGTGAGGGCGCCGGTCCTGACGAGGCGCCGCTTGCCTGAGGCCCCGCGTGGTGCTGCTTCCTCTTCTTGGGGGTGGCCTCAGGAGCGCGCTCGCCCTTGTTGTCGGGGTCGTCGATTGCTGCGGGTTGTAAGGCACGCTCGAGGGAGCACACCGCATCTATTTCTTCGCACGGGACCATGATGATTCCGCCGCTTCCCGGCATCTTGAGGACATTGTAGCCATGATGGGTCACCGCCATGAACTTGGCCAGGGCTGGGTACCCGAGGATCGCATTATATGGCAGGCGGATGTAGGCGACGTCAAAGTCGATGAGCTCGGTGCGGTAGTTGTTGCGTTCTCCGAAGGTGACGGGGAGGCGGACCTACCCTATCGGTGTGGTGGAACCGTCGGTCACTCCTGAGAAAGGCTTGGTAGGCTGAAGCTGGTCATATGGCACTTGGAGGTTGTCGAACGTGTCGACGGACAGGATGTTGAGCCCTGCGCCACCGTCGATGAGGGTCTTGGCAACTTGCACATTGCTGATGACTGGGGAGCAAAACATCGGGAGGGCGCCTGCGGTAGCCACGCACTTGAGTTGATCTACCGAACTGAAGGTGATGGGGCACTTGGACCATCTGAGCGAGTGCGTGGCCTCGAGCTTGGGGAGGACTGCATTCACTTCACGACCAAACTGTTTGAAGATACGCTGCGAGGCTGGGGTCTGAGCTCCGCCCAAGATGCAGGCGATTGCACGCGGCTCTTGGAAGCCCCCAGTCCCTCGTCTTGATGGTGGTCGTCATTTCTTCTTGGCGGTGGCAGTAGTGGAGGGAGTCGGGCATTGCCTTGAGGACGATCCTCACGAGGCTGGTCCCTCCAGGTGCCCTCGGGAGGCTGGTCCTGCCAGCGGTCCTCACGAGGCCGGTCGCGCCACTCCTGGCGCGGGCCACGGTCATCCCAGCGTCCGCCACCACGTCCTCGTCCTCAGCCGTAGCCCCAGTCGCTGCGCTCGGGGCATCGACCGAAGCATCCTTCTCGAATGGTCGTGAGCTCTTGACAGTCACTGGTGTTGTGGGTATGCAGGTTACGGAAGGCGCAGAACGGTCGGCTGCTCTTGGATGACTCGGGCTGGTCTCTCCCGTGCTTGGTGTCCGGCTCCGCCGCGAGCACGGCTGCTCCCTTGCGCTTCACATCCTTGGCCTTGGCTTTCTTCTCCTCCGGGTCCACAGCTGGGAGCTCGAGGAGGGAGAGGCGCCCCTCCTCAGCTCTTGCGCACTTGGTCGCCAAGTTGAACAACTCCAGAAACATCCACAACTCCTCGTGGATAGTGAGCTCCTCCTTCATCTTGATGTCGCAGACGCCATCAGAGAACGTGGAGATGATGGCCTCGTCCGTCACCTTGGGGATCTTGAGGCGGACGTTGTTGAAGCGCTGGATGTACTTCTGGAGCGTCTCTCCTGGTTGTTGCTTGACGCGGCACAGGTTACCCGCGGCCGGCGGGCGGTCGTGAGTCCCCTCGAAGTTGGCAACGAAACGGTTACGCATCTTGACCCACGAGGAGATCGAGCCTGGGGGCAGGTTCAGGAGCCAGGAGCAGGCTCCATCCTTGAGAGCCATGGGAAACTAGTTCGCCATGACTTTCTTGTCGCCGTTGGCTGCCTCGATATTCAGCTCGTAGAGACGCAAGAACTCCGCGGGGTCGGGGGTGCCGTCGTAGCGAGGAGGCAGATCTGGCCTGAAATTGCCCGGCCAGGCGACGCTACGCAGCTCGGGGGTGAAGGTGCGGCAGCCGGCCGTGGTCACCGGGGCCCGCCTTGGAGGTGGAGCTTAGTCTTGGCGCCCGCGCGCCGCTACGGCAAGGGGCGCGGTGCCTAGCTTGCCATAGCAAACAATCCTGGGGCGGTGGTGCGAGGAGTGGTGGAGCGTTCTCTTGCGGTCGAGGGACTTCTTGACAGCTTCTTTCTTCACGCGCGGGCGCCGGACGCGGTGGGTCGCGCCACGGAGCCGCGCGCCTTGGCGCCAGGGCGCCGTCTTGGGGCAGAGGTGGTGGAGGTGCTCCGTGAGCTACGTCGCCCGTAGCTGGCGGAGGGCGAGGTGGAGAGAGGGACGGCACAGGGGAGCCCCTTACGGCACGGACAGGCTCGGCGATGCGGTCGAGCCAGTCCTCGTAGAGGTCGTCGACTGGGCGGTAGCGCAGGAACTCGTGCGCCATGAGGAGCGCGGCCCGCGCGTCCATGGTAGCGCGACGTGCATGGGACGAGGAACCGGCCGAGGTCAGCGATGGAGTGGCGGCGCGGCCGTCCCGTTGCACCGAGGGGTGTAGCGAGGATGCTTGCTGCTCGTTCCCCGCCGGGCTGGTGGCGGTGTTGGCGGCAGGCGACGGAGAACGATGAGGTGGCCCACCGACGGGAGCCGTCTGAGCGACACGGGTGGCGAGGGCAGCCCGACGCTCAGCACAAGCGCGACGAGCGTCCGCCATGGGGACGACTGAGCAACTGGACGCGGAGCAACGGAAAGGAAGCTTCGGCGCACCCCTACCTGGCACGCCAAATGTCGGATCACCGGTTCCGGAAAAACCGTTAAGGTTCGAACACTTGGGTGCGCGCGAAGTTCTCCCCCTACCAATCCACATCCTAGCATGCTAAGATCTCAAGAACGAACTCGACGAACTCACAACACAAGGGACGCAAGATTTATACTGGTTCGGGCCACCGTTGTGTTGTAATACCCTACTCCAGTGTGGTGGTGGTGGATTGCCTCTTGGGCTGATGATGAACAGTACAAGGGGAAGAACAACCTCCTGGGGATGAGGTGTTCTTGTGCTTGGCGAACTTGTGTGGGTGAGGATTCGATCAGCTCAGGCTTACTTGCCGTTCGTCCCCTTCTACTGTAGTGGCTAGTCCTATTTATAGAGGCCCTGGTCCTCTCCCCAAATATTGAGCGGGAAGGGAGCTAACAACAGCCAATTTGAAAGGGGACAACTAGTGCAGCTTATCCTAACAAAAGCGGTCTTCGCCTGCAAAAGGCTCTGGTGGTGACGCCGCCTTGGGCTCCATGGTGACCTCCATCTTGCGTCATGCTGGTCTTGATCTCGTTGCACCGATATGGAAACCTTTGCTTGATGCCTCGGTACTCCGCGCATGCGCTTGCCTCCTTAGCACCAAAGAGGAAACAAGGACGCTGCGCACGCTGGCGCCCGCCTGGCGCCCTCCTGGTCTCGATCATCATGGCTCACATCACGAGAACCTCGCGAGGTTTGCCTTGCCTTGATCTCTCCGCCCCTCGTGAGCCTACCTGGCGAGGCCGCTCCTGAGGAGGTCTTGCGTCGTCCGCCTCGCGAGGCTTGGCCTCTCGCGAGGGTCTTGAATGCCTTGTTGATGAAGATGGGCCGTACAGGCCTGCTAGCACAGCCACACCGTGGGCCACAGGTAGGCAATTCTGGGGTCCCCCGTTCCCAGGACGCCGACACCCATGGAGGCAGTCGACGGTGGAGATGAACGGTATCCCGTGGAGTCCCATTTTGCGGTATGCCACACCACTCTCAATGAACAGGACCCCCGTTTCAACCATAGTGCTCCACCACAAGTCCGTTTACTCTGTTTTGCGGTATGCCACACCCCTCCCGATCAACAGGACCCCGTTTCGACCGTAGGAGGTCCGTTTCCTCCGTTTTGCGGTACGCCAGACCCCTCCCGATGAATATGATCCCGTTTCTGCCATGGCCGGTCGAACATAAGGCCCTTTCCTCCGTTCTGTGGTACGCCAGGCCTCGTTTCCATCGGCTATTCCGTCCAAGCCGGTTGGCTCCCAATGAACACGACGACGCATTCCATTCCGACCCAGCCGGTTGCCTCCCCATGAACACGACGACGGCCAGCTTCTCCGTTTCGACCCAGCCATGTACATGAGCCCATGCCGTACGTATGCGTGAGTAGGTGTTCGAGACCCCGCCCGTATGTACGTAGGTGGCCATATTTTATTTCTTGCACCCTGGTCGCTGTACGTACGTGTACATGCTACGTGCGCGCCTCTACTACAACACGTGCGCGCCTCTTCTACGACACGTGCCCTTCCTTACACGGCCACGGTTCATCGCTGCAGCCTGCAGACAGACCGATCGTGTGTACGTGCGTACACGTTCACGACCAGAATGACAACGCTACGTACGCTTCGACCAGGTGGGTCCCGACTGTCATGCATTTCCTTTCGTGCGAAGATGTAGCTGGTGGGTCCCAACAGTTAGGGTGTGAATGTTTTTTTTGCCCGTAATACGGACGCACTTCCTTGCATGCGCAGATATAGCTGGTGGGTCCCAGCATTTAGGGGCGAAACGTTTTCTTTCGTGAAATACGGTGGCCCGTCCGGTGGGTCCCTGCTGTCAGGTGGAGGAATAATTATTTTGCACGTAATAAGGAGGCACTTCCTTGCTGCGGCCGTGGACCCAGCTGTCAGCCTCTCAACGTACAGTACTCTTCCGATGGAAGTCGTTCATTGACCACGTTGACCATGCAGCGCCGAGAACACCAAGGCGGTGGACGACGGCGAGGCCTAGATAGGGAAAGACGCGGAGCCGGCCGGGGAAGACGCGGCAGTGGATGCCCACACGGAGAGGAGTACGAGGGTTCACTGGTTCGACTACGGTGTGAGCCTGCCGTCGTTGCAGGGGCTGGCTAGCGGTGGGTGTAGTAGGGGGCGGTGAGGCCTCCGCGGCAGCACAGCCGGCCACGGGAGGCAAGAGAACGCTGTGGTTTGGACGGCTGGAGCAATAAAATTAGAGGTTGAAGAAGCAGGACGACCATTTGATGTTAACAATCCAACGGTCACTAGTGATAGAATCGTTTGTTGACTAAGTTGACAAAGCCCTCCGTCCACGTCAACTTAGTGGGCCCACAAGTCAGCCTCCCACTATGGAGGGTCCCAGCTATTAGGGGGAGTATTCATTTTTTTTGGTGTAATAAGGAGGTGCTTGCGTGCGGCCATGGACCATGTGGGTCCCAACTGTCAGCCTCTCCATGTACGTCCCTCTTCCGATGTTGTCGTTTGTTGACAACGTTGACCACGCCGTGCCGAGAACACCAGCGCGATGGACGACGGCGAGACCCAGGAAGGGAATGACCCCGAGGCGGCGAAGTCACAACAGTGGAGGGATGTGGGTGAGTAGAGGGATGGCCTGGCCAGCGGTGGGAGTAGTAGGGGCGGTGAGGCCTGCGCGGCAGCACAGCCGGCCACGGGAGGCGAGAGCAGGCGGTCCCGCCGGCGCTGGATTTGGCGGCTGGAGCAAGAAGGTCAAAGATTGAAGAAACACGATGGCCGTTGGATTGACATCCAACGGTTACGTCTGCTAGAATCGTTTGTTGTCGTATATAATAAGTAAAAGAAATCTTGCATACACGTCAACTTAATAGGCCCACAAGTCAGACCATTCCCTATTTTTTTAACAATTTATATATAGCTCATTGCAACTTCTTATGCAATTTATTGTAGTACGTTTTTTTGTCGGCCAGGGCGAGGGTTAAAAATTTAAACGAAATTTCGCATATTTCTGTGGGTTCCAAATTATTTTTAATACCGAAATGTCGTGCCAGATTTAAAGTACTTTGAATATATATTTGAATTAGGTTGAAGCCCAGTGAAATTGGAATCTGAAAATGTGAAAAAATTCAGAAATTATAAAGTAATTGCCAATTTGTCAGCTGTTTTTATATATACAGCCCATTTCATATTACTTTCAAGATTTGCAGGCGTCTTGAAAGAGTTGCAACCCATTAGGGCGTAGAAAATTAAGTAGGCCTGGATTGGGTATTCTTCATAAAAAATAAACTGGGCTCATTTTCACAAACAAAAAATAGCTGGGCTGGTCATGTGGCGCACAGAAAATATAAGCCTGCGCTAGACGGGCCACAGCCTAGTTGAAACCCTGCTCCGTCTCAACAACAACAACAAAATACTGCTCGAGTAGTTACATCCTAGGTGTCAGCCGATCTTGTGTTGTTCTCTTGCCTATTGACAATATACGCTGACAATGTTGTGGGTCCCAGATGTCAGGAAACCACTAGCAGGAAGCATTTTCTTTTTCCATATGCTCACAATTGAGTATATATATAACAAAAAATGAGGAACTTCCTTGCGTCCGGCCATGGACATGGTGGGCCCCTACTGTCCTCCTCTCCACGTATAGTCCTCTGCCGATTCCTCTTGTTTGTTGACCATGTTGACAACGAAAGAGGGCGGTGCCGCGGCGAGCGCAGCAAAGCGCGCGGAGGACGACGGTGAGGACGCGGAGGGACGGTGGGGCGGTGATGCGTGCGCTGAGGCACAGCCAGCCGTGGGAGGCGGAAGCAGGTGGCCCCGCCGGCGCTGGTTTGGTTTTGGCGGCTGGAGGAACACAGGACTGAAGAAACACGACAGACTGTAAAAGTAGCAGCAGTACTTAACAACCTTAACTGAAACCAGCAGGGGCACTTAACAACCATAGCTGAAAGCAGTATGAGTACTTATACTGGTTCAACCGTACAAAGCACGCCTCGAAAAGTGCTACTTTGCCAACAGTTAACCAAAGGGTGAGGCCGCCAAGCCCCAGGACAAGGCCCAGGCGCCACCCTGCGCATCCACAACCTTCTAAAAGCGGTTTCATCTCACAATGTGGTTAATAAACAGGATATTCGCTTTAGAGCCATGGAAAAGCAGGAACATAATCTTCTATCCTATTCTCCAACATGGACGGGCCTTCATTATTTGAGACCACCCATGAATAAGTATCTTTTCACCTCCAAGGGCAATGGAGTAGGTCGACATAAACATCATGTTGTGACCAAGCACAAGTCTGACCCGATCATGGTCAGGCATCTGTATAGGAACAATAGACCTGGGCAGTTCCTATTTCAAGAAGATCACAGTTGTAAAACTGTGCATAAGCAAGAGTTTATGATCATCATACACTACAAAAAAATACACTTCCGTGATGATACGTGTTTGTCACAGTAGGTCGCGTTTTTTGTCATGACAAATTTATGACAGAATCAAGATAGTCATATCTATGCTGTCGTACAAGTGTTCCGTGACATTACCAAAATTATCATCACGGAAGTGTCCACTTCCATGACGATAAATCGCACGTCACAGAAGTGCTTTCGTCAAGGGTGACCGACACGTGGCATCCACTGTAACGGAACGCCGTTAAGCTACCGGGTCCGGTTTTGGATCCGATAACCCGTTAACAGCCCCAACCAATGGGGATTTTCCATGTGTAAAATCATCATTGGCTGGAGGAAACACGTGTCGGCTCACCGTTGGGACAGATGTCATCCACTCATTGGACCCAAAGCGCCTATGATACGTCGACACGTGGCACGGCCCAACAGAGGCCCATTTCTGTGAAAAGGCCAGCCCATTTGACTTGATCAAAAGTTGGCGGGCTGGCCCACGGCAAGCCTGCTAACAGCCTGTTCGCATATAGCCCATTTACAGCCCGCTAACCTAGGGCCCATTTACGGCCTATCCGAATTAGGCCCAGTAGCGTCATCTGGGTCTTCCAATATAATTCCAGCCCGTTTTAATTTCCGGCCCATGTATGGCCCATGACGTCTTTTGGCCCATCTGAGGCCCTTAGTAACCCTCGGCCCGTTAACGGCCCGTGGTAAAACTGGCCGTGATGAACAGTGTATCACTTTATACCCATTAACGGCCCATTATACCGTTGGGCCATTTCCAGCCCATGTTATCTTTCGGCCTTCTCAGGGCCCATTTATTCTTGGGCTCATTTCCAGCATTCGTTTACTTATGACCCGTTACGGGCCTTTTCTGCTTGTGGGCCAAATTCAGCCCGTGGATACAGTCGGCCCGTTTGTGGCCCGTTAATCTCTTGGGCCATTTTCATAGCATCATCAAATACGGCCGTTTAACGGCCCGTTATAGTCAGCCCATAAAACGTATGATTTCCACTCTAGCCCTTTTACGGCCCCTTATATGGCCCGTACAAGGCCCATAGATGAGACGGCCCGTAGAAGGCCCATTGACCCGACGGCCCACAGAAGGCCCATTGACCCGACGGCCCATCGAAGGCCCATGGATCCACTGGCCCATGGAAGACCCATCGATCCGACAGCCGATAGAAGGCCCACGGATCCGACAGCCCGTAGAAGGCCCATGAATCCGACGGCCACAGAAGGCCAGGGATCGTCCATCCCGTAGATGGCCCATGGAACGTACGGCCTATGGAGGGCCATGGTCACTACAACGTTTGGACGACTTGGCCCCCGTTTGAACGATATAGCATATTCAAAGAATTATCCTACTGTCGGGGGTTGGGTGCGACATATGCCAAAGGATGGCTTATCATGGTGGGAGCGAGTAGAATGTCGCCGGTGCCTGGAAGCGGGATGAGGCGTAGACACGTACGCCGACAAACTTTACCCAGGTTCGGGGCTCTCCGTGGAGATAACACCCCTAGTCCTGCTCTGCGGGGTCTCCGCATGATCACTAAGGCACTAGTGGTACAATGGTGCTCCTTGAGCTGTTTGCTAGAGGTGGAAGAAGGCAGGCACGCTCTCTCCTCCTCTAGGTATGAGTCTAGTTCTAACAGGTTGGAACCCATTGCATGGGTGCCCTGGGGGTTTATATAGGCCTCCCCCCAGGGGTACATTGGTAATCTGCCGGGTGTAGGACTCGGCTGTCAGTGTCTCTGGCCGCCGGCTTCTCCACCGGCTGAGGGGGCCTGCCGCCTGGTGAGGCCCGCCGACTAGTCTGGTACAGAGCCGACAGGCCGCTCCCGCCGCTCGCGGGTCTTGCCGGCTGCTGATCACTGTAGCCGTGATGCTAATGACGCAGGCTCGGTCAGGGGGGCGTGGCTACAGTCCCGCCGCCTCGCGGGCGATTACTATAGCCACACCGCGTCTCATCTGGTTGATGATGCACGGGGCCCGAGGGAGGGACAAGCCGCCTGCTGGAAGCCGGCTTCCCTCAGGTCCGGCTGCTCTGGCTTCCTCCATCTTCAAGGCTCTCACTGCCTGGTAGGGCACGCAGCCTGCAAGCCGTACCGACAGGCCGTCGTGGGAACAGGGCTCCGCCTGTCAGGAGCAACGTTCAGGGGAGAGAGGCAACAGTGCCACGTCGTGCGGAGATCTCCGCCTGTACGGGGCACTGTGGCCACGCCCGACCCTGGATTCGGGGGGATGGGCTACGCTGTAGCCATACCCTGTCTTGTCTCCTTGGTGAGGGCGCAGACTTTGAGGGCGCCACTGGCCGACTGCTAGGGGCCGGCCTCTCTGGAGGCCGCCCACCAGGAGTCAGCCTGTTGTGATGCCGTCTTCTAGAACTCGGCTACCTTCTGACAGTCGGTCGTTTGGCAAACCGGCCGCCAGAAGGCGGGGATCCATCTTGACGTCTTCAGGGGCGCAGCCGGCCCCGATGTCTGGAAGGGTTTAGGGCGTCGGGTAAGGTTACCCGTGGCCCATTACTCCGACAGTAGTCCACGAAGCTGGTGAGGGGCCACGGTTGAGGAGCCAGGGAGCCTCAACAGTTTCCTCCTCTGGGTGCTCTGAAGGAAGCTCCATCCGACTTCTGGGAGCCAATCGACAGGAGTCGGGTAAGTCTAGTCGGATCCTTTTGGAATTTCGAATGCATCGGCGGGAACCAGGTGGCGTGCTTGCTAAGCTTCTCGGCCCGCCGCCCGTCGTGGGCGTGCCACATGGCGCCAGCCAGCCGGGTCGGCCTGCCAGCCCACGCGCATGACGAGACGCGACCGCAGGCCGGGCCCTCCACCACCAGGCCTTGGTCCGCGAGCGGATCTGCTGCGGCCGAGGCGGGTGGTTGGATTTCCCCGCGGAGTTACTGCACGCAGTAACCCGCGCGGTAAAGGCGGGAGCATGGGGTCATGGGCGCAGTTAATCCCACGATCCCACGCCGACCCCCTCGGCTTCGTAGCCCGTAGGCTATAAGTAGGGAGAGGAGAGGGAGCGGCGAAGCACGCGCGCCTCTCCACCCCGCTCTCCCTTCTTCTTCTTCCTATCGCCGCAGCGCCCCGAGCCCCGCCGAAGCGCTGCCGCAATTTGTCTCGGTCGAGTCCGTCCGTCAACCTCTCGTCCCCATGGCGCGCTCCGGAGCCTGGGACGGCTCCACAGTCCACGAAGACCACATAGACTTCCTCCGCTAGACACGGCGGCTGCCCAGCAAGGACTATGTGAAGGTTCGCCTCGCGCCGGAGGGGGAGACCTCGCCGGCGCCGGAGGAGGGCTAGCGGGTCGTCTTCCGCTCGCACTGCCTGCGCGGCCTCGGCCTGCCGGTGAGTGGCTTCTTCCGGGCCTTCCTCGAATTCTACAATCTCCAGCCGCACCACCTCACCCCAAACGTGGTGCTGCTGCTGTCCGCCTTCGTCACTCTGTGCGAAGGCTTCCTCGGTGTCCTCCCCACTATCGAGCTTTGGGGGGAGTTTTTCTACCCCAAGCTCGGCACCATCGTCGCGGGCGTGCCGGCTCAATGCGGCGCCTTAATCGCGGTGTGGAGGCCGGGAGGCGACAATCCATTTCCTCCCATCACGCTGATCTAGTCGGTGCAGATGTGGCAGCAGTCGTATTTCTACGTGAAGAGCATCTTCGCGGAGGGTGACTGGGTCAACCTGCCGGCTTACGCTGCCGGCCCGCCAGCTGGGAGGCGGCCCAACTGGTCGTACCGGGCCAAGACACTGTCGCTTTCTGGAGCCGCCGCCATCGCGCGGCTCCGGGTGTTGATACAGTCGGAGGGCCTAACCGGGCCCGACTTGCTGTCCGCCTTTGTGGCGCGCCGGGCGCTCCCGCTCCAGGGCCGCCCTCACATGATCTGTCAGGCGAGCGGGCATCGGAACCCGAGCCGACTATGCACCAAGGAGATGCCTCACGCAGAGGTAGCTCATATGGTGAAATACCTTGCGAACTGCAAACTCATGGAAGAGTGGCGGTTCGGCAAGGAGCCGTATTCTCGCGCCGACCTCCCGCCTATGGTAAATTTCCTTTCCTTCTCTATCTATTTCTTTTTACCGAGTTCCGTTCGTCTAACCCGACCAACCGGCTCTTCGAACAGAGCTCCGTCCTCCAGCCGGCAGCCGATGCTGCGGGGCCGGAGCATCAATTTCTCCCCGACCGGGCGGAGAGTGATGTGGATGACCCCAACTTGGGGGCGGCGGCCTTGGAGGACGACGCCGAGAGAGGGGGCAGCGCAGCAGGCGGCTCAGGGCTCGGCGCCAGCCTCGAGGACAGGCCAGACGACGACGCGGGGGAAGTCGTCCCGCGCCGCCAGCCGGGGTTCGACCAGCAGGGCGCGAGCTCGTCTACCGCGCCGGCAGCCCGAGGCGGTGCGCACAAGCGCAGGGCCGCGCCGAGCCTGTTCGGCAGCTGGCCGAAGAAGCCCAGGGGCTCGGCCGCGGCGCCAAGCGGGATGAAGCGGCCGCGAAAGCCATCCGCTTCCGCAAGGTAGTGAAGGAGCCGCAGCTGGTTTCCGCGTAAGTACTGTCTTCCTCTCGTACTTTCTCCTTCCTTGCCGGTCTTGTCTGAGTTTCTTCGCTTTGTTTCCCTTTATCTAGGGCCCCGCTCTCTCTTAAGAAGTCGGCCGCAGCCTCCATCGTGGGGTCGGCGGAGACTTCCACCACCACCCGGAGGATTGATCCGGCCGCCGACCCCCGGGAGGCGAGGGAGCAGAACGGGCGGGAGGTGTGCGAGGAGCAGGATGCCGCCCGCCTAGAGAAGGCGGAGGCAGACAGGGCGGAGGCCGCCGCTTTGAAGAAGCTCGCGGAGGCCGAGGCCGCTACCGCGGCAAAGCAGCAGGCCGAGGAAGCCGCACACCGTCAGTCGGCGATGTTTGTCACCCCCCTGAACTCTGCGCCGCCACCACCGGAGTTCGTGGCGCAGACTAGGGAAGCCGGCGGCGAGCACCCTATCATGGAGAGGGACAGCGGCGACGTCGCCATGTCGGACGTAATCGTGCCCCCACAACCACCTTCTGAGGAGGCGCGAGACAAGCAGCCGGCCGACCCGCCAGCACCACCGGCCGGAAACGAGATGGTGACGGGCCCGACTCCCGGGGTCCGCACACCCTTACGTCGCCGGCTCGCGAAGGCGGCCTCGGCACCATGCCCGCTGGAGACCGGCGCCGCAAGCTCCTCGATCCTGGACACCAAGGCAACCAGCGCCGCGCCCACTGGGTGGGTGCGGGGAGGCGGGATGGGCCCTCTGAGCAAGGCGATCATAGACGTTCAAGCCAAACTCCGTGCCGAGGTCGACGCTCTCAAGCACTGCAACAAGGCGTTCCTGGAATCACGAGAGGCCATCCGGGTACGCTCCTTGCCTCTTTGTTTTTAATTCTTGTACTGTTTCGTGGAGGCGCGCCAGCGCACCCACTGGGTGTAGTCCCCGAGTTTTGGGCCGGCTGCTGAGCAGGCGGCTCGGAACTTTAATTAGCAGGCTCTGAGTGCTATATTCCTTGCTACAGGACTATCATAACCTCCGTGCGCCCGCCTTCAACTCCAAAGTCCAGGAGTTGGATCAACATGCCGTCGACTTGTCGGCGAGCCGGAGTAAGTCCTCTTCTTTCTCTGCGGGGGCGCGCTGGCGCACCCGCGGGCTGTAGTCCCCGAGATTCGGGCCGAATGCTGAGCAGTCGGGCCGGATCTTCCTGGCAACTGCTCTTCTTTTGTTGACATTTGATAGCTTCTTTCTCCGCGGGGGCGCGCTGGCGCACCCACAGGCTGTAGTCCCCGAGATTCGGGCTGGTTGCTGAGCAATCGGGCCGGATCTTCCTGGCAACATCGTCTTTCTTCACTGATTGTTGATGTCCTTTTCTTCTTCTTCTTTTTCAGAAGCCAACGCCACCCTGCAGCAGCAGCTGGGAGAAGTCAACGCCGCGCTGCGCGTCTAGGAGGTGGACTGCAACAAGCTGGCCGAGGAGCATGAGCGGCTGGTCACGTAGCTGGTGGAGCAAGCGAAGCTTCTCAAGAAGGCCTAGAAGGAGGCGGAGGACAAGGACACCGGCCTCCTTGCTGAGTTCGCGGCCGAACGCTCCGCCTGGACAAATAAGGAGGCAATGCTGACTGCCTGCCTCGGCGAGGTTGAAGACATGGTCGACGGTAGGCTGCCTTCTTTACTCCTTCTTCAAACTGCCGGCCTCTGATCAAGCCGACTTCTTGTTTCTAATCTGACTCTTAGCTTCTTTTTTGTCTGAGCAGACTTCTTCCCAGGTCACTCTGGTGCTGCCAACCAGGCTATCGAGGCCGACCGTGAAGGACGGAGGGCGGAAGGCGAGGAGATCGCTGTCGACTCCCCCCGCACTTTTGGCGAGCAACTTCTCAGCATCCAGGCTCGTATTCGGCCGGCTCATCGGATGTTGCGCCGCCTTCAGCGTGTCGGCGCCCAGGTGATCGCCGCCCTGTGGCTAGACATGCCGGCCCCACACACGCCCAGCCAGACTGCCGACTAGCTGGAGGTGGCGGCCGGCCGTCTTGAGGCGTGGAAGGGCTACTCGGCCCGGGCTGCAGCACGTCGAGCCTTGGAGTTCGTCAAGGCATGGTACCCTAGGCTAAATCTAGCCCAGTTGACCACGTTTCGACTGTAGGCTCAGGAGGAGCTGGCGGCGATGGAGGATGATCTTGTCAAGCGGGCGGCGGCAATCGCTGAGTACACCAACACCAGCATCTTCATCCCGGAGCGGGCCGAGAACGGCGCCGAGGCGCCACCAGAGTGGTTCGGGCTGAACCCAGAAGACAGCGAGGATTCGGCCGAGGTGGTCGACTCTAGCAGCGAGGAGGAAGACGAGGAGGAGGAGGAGGAAGGTGAAGAGGAGGCGCCAGAGGTCGGAGCGGACGACCAGCCTCAGCTCGACCGCGCCTCCAGCAACGAGCCACGCCTGAGCGAGCCGGCTGCTGCTGAGGGCGACCAAGCGGAGACCGACCAGCCGGCCGCCCAACCAGCCGGCACCACCGACTCAATCACTCCGCCAACTCCGACTGCTGCATCGTAGGCTGCCATTTACCTTTGTTCTTTTCCTGCTTATTGGTCTCGACAAACTTTGTTAATTTCGCACAATTCCACCCGCGGGGTGCGTTCAAAACTTTTGTTGAATGTCGGCCGAGGGCCTTTTGATGTGTAAATATCTTATCCGAGTTCTATCTTTCCTTGCTTTCTGCTCTTTTGGCTTTTTTCCTTTGCCGCCTTCCCTTGGTTGCCGTCTTGCCAGCCGAACAGCCGCTGTGCGTACTGTGGCTGGGTCAAGTACTTAACCACTTTAGGGAAGGCAAGTACTTAACCGGCTAGAGTTTGCTGGCAAGTTAAATAGAAGCCGGCCGACCAGCTGCTCGGCAGCCGGTCGGTGAGGCGAGAAGCCGGCTTGCACTATGTGTATGCTTTTAGGTACTTAGCCATTTTTCATGCAGACACCCTTTTCGCCTTAGCTCCTGCCGACCGAACAGTTGCTCTGCGAGCTGCGGCCTCTGGCAGGAGAAAGCAAAGGTGCCAACACATTACTTGTCCGGCTGCAGGAAGCATTTCATAGTACAAACCGGCAAGTCCCCAGGTCGACTGGTCGAACCCGATGCCAGACGGTCTAATGGGATAACACAAATGACAGGCATAATACTTATCATATAGATAAAAGAGGGCAGTCCCCGAGCTCTTCTCGGGGGACCCTGAGTCTTCGTACGTAATACAAAAGTTGGCGTGGTACATACTGCTTTTAACTATAAAACCTTCGAAGGAGATTCGCATTCCATGGTCGCTCCGTCTCCTTGCCAGAGTCATCTCTTTTACATGCTCGAGGCTTCTGAGCATCGATGAGGTAGTAGGAGTCGTTGCCCAACACCTTGCTGATGATGAAGGGGCCTTCCCAAGGTGCCGAGAGCTTGTGCTGGCCGGCTGTTCGCTGGATCAGCCGGAGCACAAGGTCTCCTTCTTGGAAGGATCTTGGCTTGACCTTTCGGTTGTAGTATCGGCGCAGACTCTGCTGGTAGATGGTGGACCAGCAGAGTGCCAACAGCCGGCCCTCTTCTAGCAGATCGACGCTGTCTTCTCATGCTTCTTCTGCCTCTTCTTCGGTGTACCTGGTGACTCGAGGGGAGTCGAATTCTATGTCCGTCGGGATGATGGCTTCGGCACCGTAGACGAGGAAGAAAGGAGTGAAGCCGGTTGACTTGTTCGGGGTTGTGTGCAGACTCCAGAGGACGGCCAGTAGCTCGTCGAGCCAGTAGCCAGCCGAACGCTCCAGAGGCTCGACCAGTCGAGGCTTGATGCCGGAGAGGCCGTTTGCTCGCTCCACTTGGTCGTTTGACTACGGATGGGCTACAGATGCTAAATCCAGTCGGATGCTCTGCGTCTCACAGAAACGGGCCAAGGCGCCTTTGACGAAGTTCGTGCCATTGTCGGTGATGATGCTGTGTGGTATGCCACACCGGATGGTGATGTCTAAGATGAAAGTCACAGCTGTCGGACCATTCAATTTCTTGATTGGTTTTGCTTCTATCCACTTGGTGAACTTGTCCACTGCGACAAGGAGATGAGTCATGCCACCTCGTGCTGTTTCGAATGGTCCCACCATGTCCAGGCCCCAGACAGCAAAGGGCCAGGCTGATGAGGCTTGGAGCGGAACTTCTGGCACCCTTTGCATTTCTGGACCAAGTCTTTGGCTTCTTCTAGAGCAGTCGGCAAGAAAAAACCATGGCGGAAAGCTTTGGCAACAAGTGCTCTTGAAGCCGCATGGTGACCACACTCGCCTTGATGGATATCTTTGAGGATTGATTGGCCTTGCTCCGGCTCCACGCAGTGTTGGTAAACACCAGTGACGCTGCGCCTCACAAGTTCTCTGTTGACGATTGTGTACGCTGCTGCCCGGTGTTGCACCTGCCGGGCCGAGATATCATCAGTCGGTAGTTTTTTGTTCACCAGGAAGTTGAGGATGGGGTGGGCCCATGAAGGTGCTGCAATTTCTTCAACTACCAGGACTGCTACTTGCACGAGGGCGGTTGGGCTGGGAGGCGGTGGGTTGGAGTCAGTCGCCGCTTGCTGAATTGATGAAGTCCCCGGGCCAACTGCTGCAGTCCCCGGGTTGCCTGCCGAAGTTCCCATGCCGGCTGCTGGGGCTCTCAAGTCGGATCCGACTGCTTCAGGGGGAGCCAGCACAAATTCGGAATCTGACTCTGGCGATGGTTTGACAGACGGCTTGAGGAGGTGTTGCAGGGCAACGCCAGCTGGTATTGCTTGCCGGGTGGAGCCAATTCGGGCCAGGCGTCGGCTTGCTCATTGTCATTTCATGGCACGTGGAGGAACTCGCACCCTTCGAAGTATCCACTGAGTTGCTGTACGAGGAAGTGGTAGCTGGCCATATTTGCATCCTTGGCGTCCCAGTCGCCCGATGACTGCTGGACCACCAAGTCGGAGTCTCCATAGCACAGGATCCGGCGAATGCCGAGTTCCTTGACAAGCCGGAGCCCGTGTATGAGCGCTTCGTATTCAGCTACGTTGTTGGAGGCGGCAAAGTGAATTTGCAGCACATATCTGAGCTCGTCGCCTTTGAGAGAGGTGAGGACGATGCCGGCTCCCAAACCGGTGCGCATCTTTGAACCATCAAAATGCATCTGCCAATGAGTGGAATCTGGCGCTGGCGGCAGGTACTGGGTCTCGGCCCGGTCGACGAGGAAGTCGGCCAGTGCTTGTGACTTGATGGCGGTGCGAGGCTGGTAGTAGATGGTGTAGGGGCCAAATCTATGGCCCATTTGGCCACTCAGCCCGAGGCATCTCGGCTTCCAATGATCTCGACAAGCGGAGGTGTGCAGACCACAGTGATTGGGTGCTCTTGGAAGTATGGCTTCAGCTTCTTGGCAGAAAAGTGCACGCCATAACACATCTTCTGGTAGTGGGGATAGTTCTGCTTGGAAGTGGATAGTAGGTAATACACCGGCCTTTGGACTGGTAGGGCTTTGCCTTCTTCCTTGCGTTCCACCACTATGACTGTCCTGACCACCCGGCTGGTAGCGGCGATGTAGAGGAGCATGGGCTCCTTAGGAGTCGGGGATGCCAGGACAGGCGGAGTGGTCAACATTTTCTTGAGCTGCAGAAAAGCTTCATCCGCCTTATCGTTCCACTCGAAAAAGTGGTCTTCTTCATGAGCTGATACATGGGAAGAGCCTTTTCACCCAGCCGACTGATGAAACAGCTGATGGATGCCAAGCAGCCGGTGAATTTTTGCACGTCCAGCAGTCGGGTGGGCACCTCCATCCTCTTGATGGCCTTGATCTTCACAGGGTTGCACTCTATGCCGCGCTCTGAGACCAAGAAGCCAAGAAGTTGGCCGGCTGGTACTCCAAAGACGCATTTCTCCAGGTTGAGCTTGATCTGAAATCGGCGCAAATTCTCAAAGGTCTCCTTGAGATCTTCTAGCAGCGTCTGACGCTTCTCCGTCTTCACCACCACGTCGTCCACATAGACATGGGCGTTTCTGCCGAGTTGCTTGAGGAGAAACTTCTGCATGCATCGTTGAAACGTGGCGCCAACGTTTCTCAAGCCGAACGTCATGGTCAGGTAACAGAAGGCTCCGAACGGCGTGATGAAGGCGGTCTTCAGCCTGTCGGTGATACGTCCATTTTGCATCATGCTTTTATATCGATATTTATTGCATTATGGGCTGTTATTACACATTATGTTACAATACTTATGCCTATTCTCTCTTATTTTACAAGGTTTATATAAGGAGGGAGAATGTCGGCAGCTGGAATTCTGGGCTGGAAAAGGAGCAAATATTATAGACCTATTCTGCACAACTCCAAAAGTCCTGAAACTCCACGAAAGTTATTTTTGGAAATAATAAAAAATATTGGAAGAAGAATCTACGTCAGGGGGGCTCCACCCGTCCACGAGGGTGGGGTGCGCCCTACCCCCCTAGGCGCGCCCCCTACCTCGTGGGCCCCCTGTTGGCCCTCCGGTGCCCATCTTCTGCTTATGAAGTCTTTCATCCGAAGAAAAATCGGAAGCAAGCTTTCGTGACGAGGCGGAACCTTGGTGGAACCACTCTAGGGCTCCGGCAGAGCTGTTCTGCCGGGGACACTTCCCTTCGGGAGGGGGAAATCATCGCCATCGTCATCACCAACGCTCCTCTCATCTGGAGAGGGCAATCTCCATCAACATCTTCACCAACACCATCTCCTCTCAAACCCTAGTTCATCTCTTGTATCCAATTCTTGTCTCCAAGTCTGGGATTGGTACCTGCAGGTTGCTAGTAGTGTTGATTACTCCTTGTAGTTGATGCTAGTTGGTTTATTTGGTGGAAGATCATATGTTCAGATCCTATATGCATATTAATACTCCTCTAATTATGAACAAGAATATGCTTTGTTAGTAGTTACGTTTGTTCCTGCGGACATGGGAGAAGTCTTGCTATTAGTAGTCTTGTGAATTTGGTATTCGTTCGATATTTTGATGAGATGTATGTTGTCTATCCTCTAGTGGTGTTATGTGAACGTCGACTACATGACACTTCACCATTATTAGGGCCTAGAGGAAGGCATTGGGAAGTAATAAGTAGATGATGGGTTGCTAGAGTGACAGAAGCTTAAACCCTAGTTTATGTGTTGCTTCGTAAGGGGCTGATTTGGATCCACTTGTTTCATGCCATGGTTAGGTTTACCTTAATACTTCTTTTGTAGTTGCGGATGCTTGCAATAGGGGTTAATCATAAGTCGGATGCTTGTCCAAGAAAGGACAGCACCCAAGCACCGGTCCACCCACATATCAAATTATCAAAGTACCGAACGCGAATCATATGAACCTGATGAAAACTAGCTTGACGATAATTCCCATGTGTCCTCGGGAGCACTTTTCTCTATATAAGAGTTTGTCCAGGCTTGTCCTTTGCTACAAGAAGGATTGGGCCACCTTTCTGCCCTTTATTTACATTTGTTACTTGTTACTCGTTACCAATTATCTTAACACAAAACTATCTGTTACCTATTATTTCAGTGCTTGCAGAGAATACCTTGCTGAAAACCGCTTATCATTTCCTTCTGCTCCTCGTTGGGTTCGACACTCTTACTTATCGAAAGGACTATGATAGATCCCCTATACTTGTGGGTCATCAAGACTCTTTTCTTGCGCCGTTGCCGGGGAGTGAAGCGCCTTTGGTAGGTGGAATTTGGTAAGGAAAAATTTATATAGTGTGCTGAAATTTACTGTCACTTGTTACTATGGAAAGTAGTCCTCTGAGGGGCTTGTTCGGGGTATCTTCACCCCGACCAGTAGAGCAAAGAGTTGCTCCTCAACCTACTGAACCTACTGAAAATGAAAAATGTCTACTTTGAAATTCCTCCGGGTATGTTAGAAAAACTGCTAGCTAATCCTTTTGCAGGAGATGGAACAAAGCATCCTCATGAGCACCTAATATATGTGGATGAAGTTTGTGGATTATTTAAGCTTACAGGTGTGCCCGGTGATGTTATTAACAAGAAGGTCTTCCCTTTATCTTTGAAGGGAGATGCATTGACATGGTATAGGCTATGTGATGATACTGGGTCATGGAACTACAAACGATTGAAATTGGAATTTCATCAGAAGTTTTATCCTATGCATCTTGTTCATCGTGATCGCAATTAAATATATAATTTTTAGCATCGCAAAGGAGAACGCATCGCTCAAGCTTGGGGGAGGCTTAAATCAATGTTATCTTCATGCCCCAATCATGAGCTCTCAAGAGAAATAATTATTCAAAATTTTTATGCTCGGCTTTCTGATAACAATCGCACCATGCTCGATACTTCTTGTGCTGGCTCTTTTACTATGAAGACTATTGAATACAAATGGGATTTACTGGAAAGAATTAAATGCAACTCTGAAGATTGGGACCTCGACGAAGGTAAGGAGTCAGGTATGACACCTAAGTATGATTGTGTTAAATCTTTTATGGATACCGATGTTTTCCGTAAATTTAGCACTAAATATGGACTTGACTCTGATATAGTAGCTTCTTTCTGTGAATGCTACTCATATTGATCTCCCTAAGGAGAAGTGGTTTAAATATCATCCTCCCATAGAAGTAAAAGTAGCTGCACCTAGTAAAGTTGAAGAAAAGACTATCACTTATAATGATCCTATTGTTCCTACTTCTTATGTTGGGAAACCACCTTTCCCTGTTAGGATAAAGGATCATGCTAAAGCTTCAAATGTGGTCCGTAAAACCAATATTAGAACTTATGCACTTCCTGAGCAAATTAGAGTTGAACCTAATATTGCTATTGTTAAAGATCTCTTGTCTGATAATATTGATGGGCATGTTATTCATTTCCGTGATGAAACTGCTAGAATTGCCAAACCTTGTGCTAAAGATAAACATAGACCTGTGGTAGGCATGCCTGTTATTTCTGTTAAAATAGGAGATCATTGTTATCATGGCTTATGTGATATGGGTGCTAGTGCTAGTGCAATACCTTTTGACTTATACAAGGAAATTAAGCACGATATTGCACCTGCTGAGATAGAAGATATTGATGTCACAATTAAACTTGCCAATAGAGATACTATTTCACCAATGTGAATTGTTAGAGATGTTGAAGTCTTGTGTGGGAAAACTAAATATCCTGCTGATTTTCTTGTTCTTGGTTCCCCACAAGATAGCTTTTGTCCCATTATATTTGGTTGACCCTTTTTGAACACTGTTAATGCTAGGATAGACTGCGAAAAGGATGTCGTTACTATTGGTTTAGGTGATATGTCTCATGAGTTTAATTTCTCTAAATTTCGTAGACAACACCGTGAAAAGGAATTGCCTAATAAGGATGAAATAATTGGTCTTGCTTCTATTGCCGTACCTCCTAGTGATCCTTTAGAACAATATTTGCTAGACCATGAAAATTGTCGTGGAATTGTCACGGCAGATGTCCACGTGCTAGGACTTAGTCGTGGAGCCATCGCAACTAGGAAGCTTAAAGGGGTTAACAGGACAAGGAACACGAGGGTTATACTGGTTCGGCCCCTTACGGTGAAGGTAAAAACCTACGTCCAGTTGAGGTGGTATTGCTTACGGTTTCGATGACCAGGGAGCTTAATTGCTATGCCTGGCTTTTGACGAGATCTTACTTGTCCCTAAACCACCGCCGGGTCGTCCCTTTATATAGAGAGGTTGACGCCCAGCGGCCCTCAGAGTCCCAGCCGGCTCATAAGAGTATCCGGCTCGGACTCTCAACTATTCTTGCCTTACACTACAAGTTTTACCCTAACGGCGGCTAATGCTACGGGCCTTAAGCCATCTCCGGGTCTTGGGCCCGTTATTGACCCGCCGTCTTCATCTTTGGTACTAGGCTTCGCGTAGTAACCATCATGGGTAACCCGGCCCCTCCTGGGCGGGTGACTCCAACGGTTATATCCTCAACATTAGGCCCCAGATTGATTTGAGCCGGCTCATGTCAATCTTGAATCCTTGCGATAAAAAATCTTCCGGCTTACAATTGTGTGAAGGCTATAACCCGTCATGATGTCATCTTCTGGATTCCGGGTAACCCGCCGTGACGTCATCTTCCATTAAGTTAATTTTTTATTCCGTCGCATCTCCAACGGATCTTTCTTTAATGGTCATCCCGAAAATCGAGGCGCCTTTGTGGTGAGATAATCACGCCGTGGCCTCCTCGTTTCTTGTGCCCACTTATGAGCCTCTCTTTATAAATAGCCCGGCCCGATGAGCCTCCAGTCACTCGTCGCCTTCATCTTCTTCCTCCTCTCGCCACTGTGCTGCCGCCCGAGCTCCGCCGCCGCCGCCGCGGGTCTTCTCGTCCTCACCAACTCAGGCCGCTGCATCAACCTGACGTGACCAGATAAATGGCGGCGACCTCCGCAACTCTCCAGCACCCGTAAGCCCTTGCCACTCCGTAGCATAGATCTGCATTAGGGTTCTTTCCTATTCTTCCCGTGTTCATCGTCGTTCATCGCGAGCTTCTTGATAGATTTCATTATTACCATCCTTTCTTGATCTTTAGACTGTATAGAACTGTTGCGGTAGTTGTTTCACACCCATTCCCAATGTACATTGATCCCTTTTCATTGCATAAAGGCTCCGTTTGAACCTATGAACTTCTTCTGCGTCTGTTTTAGGTCTAGAAACTTTCCCTTTCCAGTCGATCGTTTGATCCAGAATAATTACTGCGATCTATGAAACTTGTTTGCGCCACACTTAGTCAAAAATTGCATCTGTTTAGCTATGGCGGCTCATATCTCCGGCTTAAAGAGGTCACACGCTGTAGAAATTTCCGGCTTATTCATAATAGGGCTTTAGACAACCGGAATTACCGATGATGCCCTCAGCGGCTTAGATAACCCGATGCATTTAGCCATATGTCATTAGGCCCCTTCATAAGCCGCCACTTTAATCATTGAACTGTAAACTTCCTCCGGCTTATAATTGAACCGGACATTTCCTTTCATCATAGGCTTCCGTCTTTCACAATGCCTCCCAAGGCTCCCAAGGCACCCATCACGTGCAACTGGATGAGATCCAATGTTACTGACGAAACCTTAGCGGACTTCGTGAAGACGGGTCACCTGCCCAAGAAGGATGTCATGTCTTACCGTGCCCCTGACCCGTCGGAGGAGAGACCGCAACCAAGGGAGGGGGAGGTAGTGATTTTTGCTGATCACATGAGCCGGGGCTTCGCACCTCCCGGCTCAAAATTCTTTAGAGACGTGCTGAATTTCTTTGATCTGCGGCCGCAAGATATAGGACCCAATTCCGTGTCAAATATATGCAACTTCCAAGTATTCTGCGAAGTCTTTCTTGGGGAAGAGCCCAGCCTGTTGCTCTTTAGAGAGCTCTTTTATCTGAACCGCCAGAACGAGTGTGCCAACGGGCCGAGCCTGGAACTTGGTGGAATCTCCGTTCAATGCCGGAGAGACTGCCTCTTTCCTTATGCTGAGCCGCCAAGCCATCCGAAGGACTGGAACCAGACGTGGTTTTATTGCCAGGACACTTCTCCGGCTGACGAGAGGCCTCTGCCCGGCTTTCGTGCCCTGCGTCTGGAGCCAAATCACTCTCTGTCGGATAAGGTGACTCAAGCCGAGCGTCAACCTCTGATCCCCACCATCAACAAAATTAAGGTTCTCCTGGGAAATGGCCTCAACGGCATTGATCTGGTCCGGGTCTGGATCTCTCGGCGGGTGATCCCCTTAAGCCGCCGCCCCGGCTTAATGTGTGATTACACGGGCCGGAAGGATGACCCTCTGCGGCACAGCCCCAATGATCTTCCTGAGGACGTTGTGGACGACATGACTAAATCTCTCCTGAATGAGAGCTTAGCCGACTGTGGGAGGACCGGCTTAAGCCCCTTCTACAAGACTAACCCGGCCCCAGCGGTAAGCCACTGATCTGAACACCTTATTTTCTCCTTAGATAGTTTTCATCCGAACCTTAAGAAGTCTTCATTGTATTTTCAGGATGATGATAAATTCTGGAAGGTCAAGTATGACCATGAGGCGGCTAAAAAGGCCAGAAAGGCTAAGAAAGCCGCCAGGAGAGCCGCTCCCCGCACGAAGGGAAGCAGGCCTACTGCCTCAGAGCTGCTTCAACTAAGTGACAGCTCCGAGTCAGAGGTAACCTCTGAACCTGTAAGCTCTTGTTTTGTTTCTTGTTTATTCCTATCCACCTTACTGATACTGATCATCAGCAGGATGACACCGGAGCAAGTAACCCGGTGACTGAAGAGGTAATGACACTTTCCTCCGACTCGGAGCCCTTGCCAAGGCTGAATGTCTGAAGAGTAACCCGAAAAGTAAGATTTTCACATCCTTTAGCTTATCAAGATCCTCAATTTCTTTTGAAGCAACAGATTCATGAGAGCCGGCGGCACACCCGGACCAACAAGGATGCAGATCTCTCCTCCGGCTTACCTGAAGCGTCCAGGAAGCGCCGCACCGAGGTTATCTCCAACTTATATCCTTTTCATCCTTTGGCGGGCGTTATACGTCAACCGGTCAATTCTTCTGATTCAAATTATCAGGAAAATTCACCTTCCTCTGGTGACTCTATGCAATCGAACCTGCCGGCTTTCAAGACCGTACCCGGGTAATGATGATCATCTCTTGTTGTACTTATCTTTGCTCATACTTTTGTACTAACCTTTTGTCCTTTTAGTGCCCAGGCAAAGCTCAGCAAGAGGGCAAAGAAGAATAAACCGGTCGAAGAGCCGGTCTTGCCTGAGCCGGAGGTTTCAGCTCAAGAGCCGCCAGCTGCCTCTGCTCCTGAAGCCACCGCTCCAAACGACGAGCCAGCCATGGAGACTTCCACCAACCCGGACATCTCCAGCCCGGCTCAGCCGGCCGATGACCCGGATGTGGTAATCACCCGGACGGAGTTTGTTGAGCCCGGGAGACCCACTGCGCTGGCTAAGTGCTCTGCGAAGGAAGAGTTGCTAGAGCGCCGCAGGGCCAAGCTGGACATCACCAACTACGCCAACCAGAGCATTGGAGATATCATCTCCGGCTATGTCAATCAGGTGCACAGCAGCCGGGACCTGGAGATTGACATGCTGAAGCAGATACAGCAGAAGTCTGAGGTACCACTCTATTGCTTACTGCATAGTCCTCTTTACCATACTCTAGCCCCCAAGTCTACTACTTATGATAGAATATGTTGTAGACTTAACTTCCGGCTTACTTTCATGAACCGGTAATTTTGTAGATAGAAACTTTCGACATGCATTAGCCCCCAAGTGCCGAGTGCCTTTGCTTGGAAAGTGCTTGGGACTTTAAAGTTGCATAATAATTATTCATACTATAACCCAGAAATTGCACAGGCTGCTTGCAAGAAATTAGAGGCTGATATCTCTGAGCTCAAGAACCGCCTGAAGACTCAGGAAACTGAGACCCGGAAGGCCAACACCAAATTTGAATCCAGTATTGCCGCTCAAGAGAAGCTGAAGAAGAAATTTTAAGCTGAAAGGAAAACTTGGACCGAAGAGAAGGTTGCTCTGGTAAGCCGGGCCGAACAGGCGGAGAAGACTCTGACGGAGAGAACCGCCGAACTCTCCGGCTTAAAGCGCCACGTGTCGCAGATGGTCGCCGCAATCTTCGGTAAGTCATTCCGCCGGCTCTCGACAAGTTTATAGTCTTTATGTCTCATAACTCCCATCATTGCCAGCGGCTTATCTTACTTTATTAAACAGGTCCCAGAAGCGCCAACCTCAATCAAAATGTGCTGACCAAGTTGAAGGCCGTGTACACTCTGGTGGAGCAACTCTACACCGGGTCACAGCGCGCCTTGGCCGTGGTGGCCCTATCCAATGAGGTTCCGACTCACCTGGCAGACGTACTTCGCTGGCTTGCCGTTCTTCCTCAGCGTTTCCAAGAGCTGCGACGAGCTTCTGCAAGAGCCGGAGCCATAGCTGCTCTGAGCCGGGCCAAGGCTTTCCTTCCAGAGCTAGACCCGGCTGACATTGCACTTGGTTACCCCAGCTTGAAGGAAAACGGCACCCCCTTCGACCAAAAAGACTTTGCTGCCTGTGTGAAGATCGTGCACCCGGTGGCCACCCTGATTGGGAATGACACCGATCTGACCAAGTACCAGCTGGGCTACGACGCAGAGAATCAGAGGATCCCCACTCCGCGTTATGAAGCCATCAGCTTAGTCCCGCCGACTCGTAAGCACACCTTTGCCCCAGAAATTGACCCGGCCGGGTTAATTGACGAGGAAGCTCAATTTGAAGCTTTGAGCGGCATTGACTGGAAATCGTCAACCTTCCAGGGCTTGGGAACAGCCGGAGGAGCAGAGAGGGATGAGCCGGAAGCTTCGAACCGGCAAGCATCTTGACTCTTTAGGCGGCTTGTTAAACAATGCTTCACCCTTTTGGACTCGGGGAGTCTTGTAATAGAGTAGGACCAACATTTTAACTTTGTCGTGCCATCGTGCACGTGTTGAATGCTTAATTCCATTGAAGTTGCTTCGTTATATTCTTCCGGGTCATAATTGATCATTTATTTTCCTTAAGCTCAAATAGCTGTCTTTAACTATCCTGCATAGAAAAACAAGTCACAAGTCTCTAGGCGGCTTACCGCACTGAGAATCATAGTCTCATACATATAACCCGGAATATGAATCTAAGTCACCACAGACTGGTCCTCAATTATGTCCTTGATATAACCGTAATAACATACTTACAGGCCTTCAAGTACGCTTCCGGTTTATATAACCCGGATAATAAGGTTGGTACCTCAACTCCGGTTTACCAGTCTTAATAATGCTGATTGTGTGTGACCAACACTGTGAATCAAAGTTAAGTCGGCGGAATAAGAACCGCCGTGTACACTGTTGATACAACCAGAAGAACTTGCTGTAAATCAGAAAATCAAAACTTAGGGGCTTCCAGTTTGAATACGACCAGAGACCCGTCCCAAAGGGGTTAAGCTAAGATTCGAAAGCGATCATATAGCCCCCAATGGGTTTGGCGATGCCGATCAAGAGGGTACCGACAGCTATGTTCTCTTTGGTTCGAATACGACCCATGTTTGAACAGGAGGCCCCCAAATGACCTTAAGAGTTTTTTAAGGACGCTGATTCGAATACGATCCACGTCGGTTCCCAAAGGGGGTTGAGCTATGATTCAAATATGATCAAAGAAAACTCCCCAATGAGCTCGGCACTTTGCCAATCAAATGGGTATCGACAGCTATGTTCTCTTTGGTTCGAATATGACCTATGTTTGAACAGGAAGCCCCCAAGTGATTATATTGCGTACGGCTAGATTCGAATACGATCATAAGCCGGATCCACCTCCAAGTTACCATGTGATCTTGTAATGGAAACAACACATTTACCTTTGGAGGAGAAAAAAGGACAGAGGTCCTGCTTTATTGCTTATCATAATATATACATGGCTATAGAAATATGTACATTATGAGAGCCGGTGGCTCAAGTGTAATAAGGCCGAAGCTGAGCTATGTTCCACGGCCGACGGGTCTCCTCCTCCAACTTGCGTGAATCTTTATGCTCCCGAACGTCAATAAGGTAGTATGACCCGTTGTGCAAGTTCTTGCTGACCACAAAGGGCCCTTCCCAAGGCGGGGATAGCTTGTGTGCATCTGTTTGATCTTGGATGAGCCAGAGCACCAGATCACCTTCCTGGAAGACCCGGGACTTAACCCGGCGACTGTGATAACCGCGCAGGTCTTGTTGGTAAATCGCTGAGTGAGCTGCTGCCACATCACACTGTTCGTCCAACAAGTCAAGAGCATCTTGGCGCGCCTGTTCATTATCCGCCTCAACATAAGCCGCCACTCGAGGTGAGTCATGACGGATGTCGCTGGGGAGGACTGCTTCCGCTCCGTAAACCATGAAGAAAGGCATATAACCCATAGATCTGTTAGGAGTAGTATTGATGCTCCATAACACGGAGGGTAACTCCTCCACCCAACAACCCGGCGTCCGTTGCAAAGGGACCAAAAGCCGGGGCTTGGTGCCTTTCAGAATCTCCTGATTAGCTCTCTCAGCTTGACCATTGGATTGAGGGTGAGCCACTGATGAAACATCAAGCCGAATATGCTCTCGTTGGCAAAACTCCTCCATGGCGCCCTTGGACAGATTGGTACCATTGTCAGTTATAATGCTGTGTGGAAATCCAAAGCGAAATATCACCCTTTTCATGAACTGAACCGCCGTGGCTGCGTCACCCTTGCTAACTGGCTCTGCTTCAACCCACTTTGTGAATTTGTCAACTGCCACCAAGAGGTGGGTCTTCTTGTCCTTGGACCTTTTAAAAGGCCCAACCATATCAAGCCCCCAGACCGCAAATAGCCAAGTGATTGGTATCATCCTCAGCTCCTGAGCCGGCACATGAGCCCGTCGTGAGAACCTCTGGCAACCATCACATTTACTGACCAAGTCCTCCGCATCAGCATGAGCCGTCAGCCAATAAAAACCATGACGAAAAGCCTTGGCCACAAGGGATTTTGAGCCGGCGTGATGGCCACAATCCCCTTCGTGAATCTCATGCAAGATTTCTTGACCTTCCTCAGGGGAGACACAACCCTGGAATGCTCCCGTAACACTGCGGCGATGCAGCTCACCATTGATAACAATCATTGACTTAGACCGCCGGGTTATTTGTCTGGCCAAAGTTTCATCCTCAGGCAACTCTCCCCGGGTCATGTATGCCAAATATGGTACTGTCCAGTCTGGGGTGATGTGGAGAGCCGCCACCAACTGTGCCTCCGGGTCAGGGACAGCCAAGTCTTCCTCTGTAGGTACCTTAACAGAAGGGTTATGCAAGATGTCCAGGAAAGTATTAGGCGGCACCGGTTTTCGCTGAGAGCCCAGCCGGCTTAATGCATCAGCCGCCTCGTTCTTCCTGCGATCAATGTGCTCTACTTGGTAACCCTGAAAGTGTCCAGCAATGGCATCAACTTCACAGTGATAAGCCGCCATGAGAGGGTCCTTGGAATCCCACTTGCCTGATACTTGTTGAGCCACTAAGTCTGAGTCGCCAAAGCACCTTACCTGGCTCAAACTCATCTCCTTAGCCATCCGAAGACCATGGAGCAAAGCCTCGTACTCAGCCGCATTGTTAGTACAAGGAAACATCAACCGTAGCACATAATGAAACTTATCACCCTTGGGGGAAGCCAGTACAACTCCAGCCCCCGAGCCCTCCAATTGCCTAGACCCATCAAAGTGAATAGTCCAATATGTATTATCCGGCTTTTCTTCAGGCACCTGTAGCTCTGTCCAATCGTTGATGAAATCCACCAAAGCTTGAGATTTAACAGCAGTGCGTGGCACGTATTTTAGACCATGAGGCCCAAGTTCTATAGCCCACTTAGCCACTCTCCCTGTGGCCTCTCTGTTTTGAATGATATCTCCAAGGGGGTAGAACTAACCACAGTCTTAGGGTGACCCTGGAAATAATGCTTAAGCTTCCGGCATGCCATGAACACACCATAAACAAGCTTCTGCCAGTGTGGATACCGCTGTTTGGACTCGATGAGCACCTCACTGACGTAATAAACCGGCCGCTGAACCGGATGCTCCTTACCCTCTTCCTTGCGCTCCACCACCACAGCCACACTGACGGCCCATGTGTTAGCAGCTACATACAGTAATAAAGGCTCCTTGTCAACCGGATCAGCAAGGACCGGGGGCTCGGCCAGCTGTCTCTTCAAATCCTCAAACGCAGTATTAGCAGCATCATTCCAGATAAAGTCATTAGTTTTCTTCATCAACTGGTACAGCGGCATGGCCTTCTCACCCAAACGGCTTATAAACCGGCTTAAAGCAGCGATACGACCCGCCAGGCGCTGGACGTTGTTTATGCACGCCGGCTTAGCCAGAGAGGTGATTGCCTTGATTTTTTCCGGGTTAGCTTCAATGCCTCTGTTAGAGACCAGGAAACCCAAGAGCTTGCCTGCAGGAACACCAAAAACACACTTGGCCGGGTTAAGCATCATTTTGTAGACCCGGAGATTATCGAAGGTTTCCCTCAGATCATCTATCAAGGTTTCCTTCTCCCTGGACTTAACCACAATATCATCCACATAGGCATGAACATTGCGCCCAATCTGGTTATGAAGACAGTTCTGCACGCAACGCTGATAAGTCGCCTGTGCGCTCTTGAGTCCAAAAGGCATAGACACATAACAGAAGGCTCCAAAGGGAGTGATGAACGCCGTCTTCTCCTGGTCCTTAACTGCCATTTTGATCTGATGATATCCAGAATATGCATCTAAGAAACTTAAACGCTCACAACCCGTCGTGGCATCAATGATCTGATCAATATGAGGGAGAGCGAAAGGATCAGCCGGACATGCCTTGTTTAAGTCCGTGTAGTCTACACACATCCGCCAAGTGCCGTTCTTCTTGAGCACGAGCACCGGGTTAGCTAACCACTCTGGGTGAAAGACTTCAACAATAAACCCGGCTGCCAAGAGCCGGGCCACCTCTTCTCCAATGGCTTTCCGCCTTTCCTCATTAAACCGCCGAAGGAATTGCCTGACCGGCTTGAATTTTGGATCAACATTGAGTGTGTGCTCAGCGAGTTCTCTAGGTACACCTGGCATGTCAGAAGGTTTCCATGCAAAAATGTCCCTATTCTCACGGATGAACTCGATGAGCGCGCTTTCCTATTTTGGATCCAGATTGGCACTGATGCTAAACTGCTGAGATGAATCACCTGGAACGAAATCAACAAGTTTAGTCTCTTCAGCCGACTTAAATTTCATTGCCGGCTGATGCTCCGTAGTCGGCTTTTTCAGAGAGGTCATATCTGTTGGGTCAACATTGTCCTTGTAAAACTTCAACTCCTCTGTTGCACAAACGGCTTCTGCATAAGCTGCATCGGCTTCCTCACAATCCAGGGCCACCTTCCGGCTGCCATGAACCGTAATGGTCCCATTGTGACCCGGCATCTTGAGCTGCAAATACACGTAACACGGCCGTGCCATGAACTTGGCGTAAGCCGGCCGCCCAAATATGGCATGATACGGACTTCTTATCTTGACCACCTCAAAGGTCAATTTTTCCACCCTGTAGTTGTATTCATCTACAAAGGCCACTTCCAGTTCGATCTTACCAACTGGATAAGCCGACTTGCCAGGCACCACACCATGGAAAATGGTATTGGATTGGCTGAGGTTCTTATCAATCAACCCCATACGACGGAAAGTCTCATAATAGAGGATGTTGATGCTGCTGCCTCCATCCATGAGCACCTTAGTGAACTTAAATCCTCCCACCTGAGGAGCCACCACCAGGGCCAAGTGACCCGGATTATCAGCCCGGGGAGGGTGATCCTCCCTACTCCACACAATAGGCTGCTCGGACCATCTTAAATAGCGTGGAACCGCCGGCTCAACAGCATTTACAGCCCTCTTATGAAGCTTCTGATCTCGCTTACACAGACTAGTGGTAAATACGTGATACTGTCCACCATTAAGCTGCTTTGGATTGGTCTGATAACCCCCCTGTTGCTGTTGATGACGCTGGCCAGACTGCTGATTAAAGCCCCCTTGACCGTTCTGAGGATTAGAATTTGAGCCGCCGCCCGGGCCATTGTTGCCATTAAAGGCATTGGAATTCTTAAAGGCCTTCATGATTGCGCAATCCTTCCATAGATGAGTAGCTGGCTTCTCCCTAGAGCCATGCCTTGGACATGGCTCGTTCAACAGCTGCTCCAGCGTCGGGCCTGACCCGCCGGCTCGGGGAGGTGGCCTCCCCTTGCGTCGCTGGTTATTACCCTGTGAGCTGGCGTTGGCCACGAACTCTAGGCTGCTGTCGGCCTTACGCTTGCCACCTCCTTGGTTCCCCGGGTTATTCTGAGGACCCTTGCCATTGCCATTCTTCTTTCCCTTCCCTGTCCTTTCATCATCTGAAGCGGGGTCCTTGGTACTATCAGAATCGGCGTACTTGACGAGAGCCGCCATCAGCGTTCCCATATCATTGCAGTCGCGCTTAAGCCGCCCGAGTTTCATCTTCAGGGGCAAGAAATGGCAATTCTGCTCCAACATTAAGACTGCAGAGCCGGTGTCCATCTTATCAGATGAATGTATTATCTCTTTGACCCGGCTAACCCAATGTGTCGTAGACTCACCCTCCTGCTGTTTACAGTTAGTCAAATCCACAATTGACATAGACTGCCTACAGGTATCTTTGAAGTTTTGGATGAACCGGGCTTTCAGCTCAGCCCAAGACCCGATGGAGTTCGGTGGTAGCCCTTTCAACCAAGTGCGGGCAGTCCCATCTAACATCATGGTGAAGTATTTGGCCATCGCCGCTTCACTGACCTCCAGCAATTCCATGGCCATCTCGTAACTCTCGATCCAGGCTCCGGGTTGTAAATCAGCCGTGTAATTAGGCACCTTCCGAGGCCCTTTGAAGTCCTTGGGTAGACGTTCATTGCGGAGAGCCAGTACTAAACAAGGTACACCTCCAGTCCTCGTAGGGATACCCACGTCGACGGAAGTTGTCGGATAAGCCGGGGGTGTCTGGTAAGCCGTCAACTGAGGCACCTCCTCCGCCTCTTGCCGCGCTCTGTCTTGGTCTACTGCGTGAAAGGCTCCGTTATGAGCCGGGCCATGGCCAGGGGGCAAGTCATGGCGTCGGACATTACTTGAGCCGGTCGCTGAAACCATGTGTCTGCTATAACTCGGGCTCCGGCCTGGATGAGGGGTTGAATGGATCATGTCCCGGCTGTTAGAGTACGCCTCTTGCTGCGCCAGCGCTGTCTGAAGGAGTTCTCTGACCCGGCGGGTTTCAACAGCCGTTGGAGAGTCGCCATCAATTGGGACAGCCGCCAGCCGTGCTGCCGCGGCGACCATGTTTTCCAGCGGGTTAGCATAATGACCCGGTGGTATTGGCACATACTGAGGAGGGGCAGGGTTCACCCGGGGAGGCCCCATCACTTGTGGCTGAATAGGTGTCCCAGCCCCGGGGACTATGATCTCCGGCGGGTTACTAGACCCTGCACCTGGCGTGTTGAAGAGGTTTCGAGGATCGTAGACCGGAGGGAGTCGAGATTGGGCCTTTTGATGCCTCCTTCTCATGACCTCATTAGATGCGTTCTGATCCATCGTCTGGGCGTCTGAATCAACTAGGTCTGGGTGTCAAGAGCCGGCCTCTCCGCAGCCATCCTGATCCCTTCCGCCGCCAGATCCTCCTTGGCCTTCACTAGATCTAACTTTAACTGTGCCACCTCCGTGTCATGCTGAGCTTGATCCGCCGGGTCAACCGTGGCGGTCAACAGGGCCGTCATCTTGTCCGTGAGGTCCATCAGCACCTGAGCCGGCGAGGGTACCGGGTTTCCTGACCCAGCGGCAGGGTTTTGAACAGGCTGTGCACCGGCCATGAAGATCCCAACCCGGTTCGACGGCTCAAAAGGATCCGGAATACTGTCACCATCGGAACAACCCCTGAGCCTGCCATCTTGAAGTTGATACAACGAGTTTGACTCATCTGTGGACGACTCGCCGTCAGAGCCGGCGGCCGTCTCATCACCAGATCCCGACCCTACAGAGAGTCCTCCATGAACACATCCCACAAAAGCATGCTTCAAGGCAGGTTTAGCCCGGGCAGGTCATGCACGCTGAGCCGTCTCGATGAGATCGGCGCAGAGATCCGGCTCAGGGCCCGGCTCACCAATCTTGCCAATGAAGACATGAATTCCGCCGAAGGGGACCCGGTACCCGTACTGAATTGAGCCGGCGTCGGGGCCCCAGTTTGCATTGTCGATGTAGAGCTTGCCGCGACGACTCTTGGTCATCCGGCCCACAGCGTATCCCTTGAGCCCTTCGAAGCTGACCTTCAAGAACTCAAATCCACCGTGCGCTAGCCCCACGGTGGGCGCCAACTGTCATGGAATTGTCACGGCAGATGTCCTTGTGCTAGGACTTAGTCGTGGAGCCATCGCAACTAGGAAGCTTAAAGGGGTTAACGGGACAAGGAACACGAGGGTTATACTGGTTCGGCCCCTTACGGTGAAGGTAAAAGCCTACATCCAGTTGAGGTGGTATTGCTTACGGTTTCGATGACCAGGGAGCTTAATTGCTATGCCTGGCTTTCGACCAGATCTTACTTGTCCCTAAACCACCGCTGGGTTGTCCCTTTATATAGAGAGGTTGACGCCCAGCGGCCCTCAGAGTCCCGGCTGGCTCATAAGAGTGTCCGGCTCGGACTCTCAACTATTCTTGCCTTACACTACAAGTTTTACCCTAACAGCGGCTAATGCTACGGGCCTTAAGCCATCTCCGGGTCTTGGGCCGGTTATTGACCCGCCGTCTTCATCTTTGGTACTGGGCTTCGCGTAGTAACCATCATGGGTAACCCGGCCCCTCCTGGGCGGGTGACTCCAACGGTTATATCCTCAACAAAAATGATATGTTTATGAATGAAAGAAGGGAAATAGATGAAGTATTCTTTAAACAGGAACCCATCCAGAAACACAATCTGCCTGTTGAAATCCTAGGGGATCCTCCTCCACCCAAGGGTGATCCCGTGTTTGAGCTCAAACCGTTAGCTGATACTCTTAAATATGCTTATCTTGATGAAAAGAAGATATATCCTGTTATTATTAGTGCTAACCTTTCAGAGCATGAAGAAGTGAAATTATTGAAAACTCTGAAGAAGCACTATGCGGCTATTGGATATACTCTTGATGATCTTAAGGTCATTAGTCCCACTATATGTCAACATAAAATAAATTTGGAGAAAGATGCCAAACCAGTTCGTGATCATCAACGACGGCTAAATCCTAAAATGAAAGAAGTGGTAAGAAAGGAAATACTAAAGCTTCTAGAGGTAGGTATTATCTATCCCGTTGCTGATAGTCAGTGGGTAAGTCCTGTCCATTGTGTCCCTAAAAAGGGAGGTATTACCGTCGTTCCTAATGATAAAGATGAATTGATCCCACAAAGAATTATTCCAGGTTATAGGATGGTAATTGATTCCCGCAAATTAAATAAATCTACTAAAAATGATCATTACCCCTTACCTTTTATCGATCAAATGCTATAAAGATTATCCAAACATACACATTTTTGCTTTCTAGATGGTTATTATGGTTTCTCTCAAATACCTGTGTCAGCCGATGATCAATCAAAGATCACTTTTACTTGCCCTTTTGGTACTTTTCCTTATAGACGTATGCCTTTTGGTTTATGTAATGCACCTGCTACCTTTCAAAGATGCATGATGGCTATATTCTCTGACTTTTGTGAAAAGATTTGTGAGGTTTTCATGGACGATTTCTCCGTTTATGGATCCTCTTTTGATGATTGCTTAAGCAACCTTGATCGAGTTTTGCAGAGATGTGAAGAAACTAATCTTGTCTTGAATTGGGAAAAGTGCCACTTTATGGTCAATGAAGGTATTGTCTTGGGGCATAAAGTTTCTGAAAGAGGTATTGAAGTTGATAAAGCCAAGGTTGATGCTATTGAAAAGATGCCATGCCCCAAGGACATCAAAGGTATAAGAAGTTTCCTTGGTCATGCCGGGTTTTATAGGAGGTTCATTAAGGACTTCTCAAAAATTTCTCGGGCTCTGACTAATTTATTACAAAAAGATATACCATTCGTTTTTGATGCTGATTGTGTAGAAGCATTTCAAATACTTAAGAAAGCATTGATCTCTACACCTATTGTTCAGCCACCTGATTGGAATTTACCCTTTGAAATCATGTGTGATGCTAGTGATTATACTGTAGGTGTTGTTCTAGGGCAAAGAGTTGATAAGAAATTAAATGTTATTCAATATGCTAGTAAAACTCTAGATAATGCTCAGAGAAATTATACTACTAGTGAAAAAGAATTCTTAGTAGTCGTATTTTCTTGTGATAAGTTCAGACCTTATATTGTTGATTCTAAAGTAACTATTCACACGGATCATGCTGCTATTAAATATCTTATGGAAAAGAAAGATGCTAAACCTAGACTTATTAGATGGGTTCTCTTGTTACAAGAATTTGACTTGCATATTATTGATAGAAAGGGAGCTGAGAACCCCGTTGCAGACAACTTGTCTAGGTTAGAAAATGTTCTTGATGACCCACTACCTATTGATGATAGCTTTCCTGACGAACAATTAAATGTCATAAATGCTTATCGTACTGCTCCATGGTATGCTGATTATGCTAATTACATCGTTGCTAAGTTTATACCACCTAGTTTCACATATCAGCAAAAGAAAAGGTTTTTCTATGACTTGAGACATTACTTTTGGGATGACCCGCATCTTTATAAAGAAGGAGTAGATGGTGTTATTAGACGTTGTGTACCTGAGCATGAACAGGAACAGATCCTCCGCAAGTGTCATTCCGAGGCTTATGGAGGACACCACGCTGGAGATAGAACTGCACATAAGGTATTGCAATCCGGTTTTTATTGGCCTACTCTCTTCAAGGATCCCGTAAGTTTGTCTTGTCTTGTGATGAATATCAAAGAAGTGGCAATATTACTAGACATCAAGAAATGCCTATGAATTATTCAATTGTTATTGAACCTTTTGATGTTTGGGGTTTTGATTATATGGGACCTTTTCCTGCCTCTAATGGATATACACATCTTTTAGTTGCTGTTGATTACGTTACTAAGTCGGTAGAAGTTATTCCAACTAGTAGTGTTGATCATAACACCACTATTAAGATGCTTAAGGAAGTTATTTTTCCGAGGTTTGGAGTCCCTAGATATTTAATGACTGATGGTGGTTCACATTTTATTCATGGTGCTTTCCGTAAAATGCTTGCTAAATATGATGTTAATCATAGAATTGCATCTCCTTATCACCCGCAGTCTAGTGGTCAAGTGGAATTGAGTTATAGAACTCAAATTAATTTTGCAAAAGACTGTTAATAGATCTAGAAAGAATTGGTCCATGAAACTTGATGATGCATTATGGGCCTGTAGAACTGCATATAAAAATCCTATGGGTATGTCTCCGTATAAAATGGTTTATGGAAAAGCATGTCACTTACCTCTCGAACTAGAACATAAGGCTTATTGGGCTATTAAAGAGCTCAATTATGATTTCAAACTTGCCGGTGAGAAGAGGTTATTTGATATTAGCTCACTTGATGAATGGAGAACCCAAGCTTATGAGAATGCCAAATTGTTTAAAGAAAAAGTTAAAAGATGGCATGACAAAAGAATACAAAAGCGTGGTTTAATGTAGGTGATTATGTATTACTATACAACTCTCGTTTAAGATTTTTTGCAGGAAAACTTCTCTCTAAATGGGAAGGTCCTTACGTTATCGAGGAGGTCTATCATTCCGGTGCCATAAAAATCAACAATTTCGAAGGCACAAATCCGAAGGTGCTGAACGGTCAAAGAATCAAACATTATATCTCAGGTAATCCCATAAATGTTGAAACCAATGTTATCGAAACTGTAACCCCGGAGGAATACATAAGGGACACTTTCCGGAACATTTCAGACTCCGAAAAGGAATAGGTATGTGGTACGGTAAGTAAACCGACTCCAAAACAGTTCTAATGGCAACTTTTCTCCGTTTGGGAATATTTAGAAAAATAGAAAAATAAGAAGCAGTCTGGGAAGGACACGAGGCCTCCATGAGGGTGGAGGGCGCGCCCTACCCCCTGGGCACGCCCCCTACCTCGTGGGCACCTCGTGTGCTCTCCGGACTCCGTTTTCTTGCACGTTACGTATTTTTGTCGGTAAAAATTCATTATATAATCTCCCGAAGGTTTTGACTCCTGTATCACGCAAATATCCTCTGTTCTTGTTTCGAGCTGTTTTTCGAATAGATCTAGATCATCATGACGTCTCCAAGTGCCCCCAAGGACAAGTTCTTCGAGAAGGTCATCAACCCCTACCTCGCGGAGGTGCTACAACACCCTCAAACCATTGAGATGCGTGAGGGGGTGCTGCACATCCGCGATGTTGAGGCACCACGGAGGACCGGAAGCATGGAGACAAGGCTTGAAGCAATGGAGCAACAAGTTTTCAAGTGCCAGGAGATGGTGGAGCGTGGACTTGACTCCAATCACATAATGATCATGGAGTTCACCAACAACCACAAGCTGGATGCCAAGGACATTGGGGAGGCCATCTTCAAGCTTCACGAGAAAATCGAGCACCTGCAAGCCCAAATCTATGACCTGCAAAACTAAAACTGTGAGTATGAATATAGATTCAACAGGATGAGTTTGGCTGCAGATTTAAGGATCCCGGAGACTCGATCATCCTTGTAGGATGGTGAGCCTGTGCCTTGGAAGATGGACGACAAGCCTACATCATCAACAATCCCTTCACCAGCAAAGGAGATATAATCACATGGGTATGGGCACTCCCCTTGGCAACTGCCAAGCTTGGGGGAGATGCCCTGGTATCGTATCACAACCACATCTCCTTTCTTTATTATTTTTCTTATTTCGATCCTATTAAGTAGTATCTTGATCTAGTATAATAAATTTTTTGGTATGATCTAGTTTTGAGTTTTGCTTTTCGATCCCTCTTTGTAATTGAGTCCGTGAGCTTTATCTAATAAAGATTAGTGTTGAGTCAAGGGCTTGATTATTTTGCTATGATCTTAAGGGAATAAAAAGAAAAGAGAAACAAGAATAAAAAGAAATAAAGAGATCATATTGACCTTATTGAGAGTAATGACTTCACATAGAAAGAGTGTGATGATTAAAAATTGATGGGAGTTGGCAAACATAGCTTTGGTCATCATTGCAATTAATAGGAAGTAATAAAGAAAGAGAGGTTTCACATATAAATATACTATCTTGGACATCTTTTATGATTGGGAGCACTCATTAAAATATGACATGCTAAAGAGTTGATGTTGGACAAGGAAGGCAACGTAATGGGTTATGTTTTCTTATATCTGAGATAAAGTATATTGTCATGGATCATCCAACATATTGAGCTTGCCTTTCCCCCTCATGCTAGCCAAATTCCTTGCACCAAGTAGAGATACTACTTGTGCTTCCGAATATCCTTAAACTAGTTTTGCCATAAGCCATATCTACCTATGGATTGAGTAAGATCCTTCAAGTAAGTTGTCATCGGTGCAAGCAATAAAAATTGCTCTCTAAGTATGTATGATTGATTGGTGTGGAGGAAATAAGCTTTATACGATCTTGTGATGTGGAAGAAATAAAAGCGACGAACTGCATAATAAAGGTTCATATCACAAGTGGCAATATAAAGTGACGTTCTTTCGCATTAAGATGTTGTGCATCCAACCCTGAAAGCACATGGCAACCTTTGCTTCCCTCTGCGAATGGCCTATCTTTTATTATTACCTTCTACCTTATGCAAGAGTCATGGTGATCTTCACCTTTCCTTTTTAGATTTTATCCTTTGGCAAGCACAGGATGTTGGAAAGATTCTTATATATATATATCTAATTGGATATGGGTTAGCATGAATTATTATCGTTGACATTACCCTTGAGGTAAAAGGTTGGGAGGCGAAACTATAAGCCCCTATCTTTCTCTGTGTCCGATTAAAACTTCGTAACCACAAGTATTGCATGAGTGTTAGCAATTATGACAGACTAAATGATAGTTGAGTATGTGGACTTGCTAAAAAGCTCTGGCATAGACTCTTTCTGATGTTATGATAAATTGCAATTGCCTCAATGACTGAGGTTATAGATTGTTGGTTCTCAATAAAGTTTCTGATTCATACTTTGCATTGTGAATAGATTATTACTTAAGCATAAGAAATCATATGACATTATCCATATATGTTGCTGTTACGAGAATAATCATGATGCCCTCATGTCCGTATTTTATTTTATCGACACCTCTACCTCTAAACATGTGGACATATTTATCGTTATCGGCTTCCGCTTGAGGACAAGCGAGGTCTAAGCTTGGGGGAGTTGATACGTCCATTTTGCATCATGCTTTTATATAGATATTTATTGCATTATGGGCTGTTATTACACATTATGTTACAATACTTATGCCTATTCTCTCTTATTTTACAAGGTTTATATAAGGAGGGAGAATGCCGGCAGCTGGAATTCTGGGCTGGAAAAGGAGCAAATATTAGAGACCTATTCTGCACAACTGCAAAAGTCCTGAAACTCCACGAAAGTTATTTTTGGAAATAATAAAAAATACTGGAAGAAGAATCTACGTCAGGGGGGCCTCCCCCTGTCCACGAGGGTGGGGGCGCGCCCTACCCCCTGGGCGCGCCCCCTGCCTCGTGGGCCCCCTGTTGGCCCTCCAGTGCCCATCTTCTGCGATATGAAGTCTTTCATCCGAAGAAAAATCGGAAGCAAGATTTTGGGACGAGACTCCGCAGCCACGAGGCAGAACCTTAGCGGAACCAATCTAGGGCTCCGGCAGAGCTGTTCTGCCGGGGACACTTCCCTCCGGGAGGGGGAAATCATCACCATCATCATCACCAACGCTCCTCTAATCGGGAGAGGGCAATCTCCATCAACATCTTCACCAGCACCATCTCCTCTCAAACCCTAGTTCATCTCTTGTATCCAATTCTTGTCTCCAACTCTGGGATTGGTACCTGTAGGGTGCTAGTAGTGTTGATTACTCCTTGTAGTTGATGCTAGTTGGTTTATTTGGTGGAAGATCATATGTTCAGATCCTATATGCATATTAATACTCCTCTGATTATGAACATGAATATGCTTTGTGAGTAGTTACGTTTGTTCCTGAGGACATGGGAGAAGTCTTGCTATTAGTAGTCATGTGAATTTGGTATTCGTTCGATATTTTGATGAGATGTATGTTATCTATACTCTAGTGGTGTTATGTGAACGTCGACTACATGACACTTCACCATTATTTGGGCCTAGAGGAAGGCATTGGGAAGTAATAAGTAGATGATGGGTTGCTAGAGTGACAGAAGCTTAAACCCTAGTTTATGCGTTGCTTCGTAAGGGGCTGATTTGGATCCACTTGTTTCATGCTATGGTTAGGTTTACCTTAATACTTCTTTTGTAGTTGCGGATGCTTGCAATAGGGGTTAATCATAAGTGGGATGCTTGTCCAAGTAAGGACAGCACCCAAGCACCGGTCCACCCACATATCAAATTACCAAATTACCGAACGCGAATCATATGAACGTGATGAAAACTAGGTTGACGATAATTGCCATGTGTCCTCGGGAGCGCCTTTCTCTATATAAGAGTTTGTGCAGGCTTGTCCTTTGCTACAAAAAGGATTGGGCCACCTTGATGCACTTTATTTACTTTTGTTGCTTGTTACTCGTTACCAACTATCTTAACACAAAACTATCTGTTACCTATTATTTCAATGCTTGCAGAGAATACCTTGCTGAAAACCGCTTATCATTTCCTTCTGCTCATCGTTGGGTTTGGCACTCTTACTTATCGAAAGGACTACGATAGATCCCCTATACTTGTGGGTCATCAGTCGACCGGGTTCAGCTTGATCTGGTGATACCCGGAGTATGCATCCAAAAAACTCAACAGCTCCCATCTGGCTGTGGAGTCAATCACTTGGTCAATTCTTGGCAAAGCAAATGGGTCTTTGGGGCATGCTTTGTTGAGGCTGGTATAATCAATACACATGCGCCACTGCTTGTTTTTCTTCAGCACTAGGACCGGGTTGGCTAACTAGTCTGGAAAGAACACCTCCATGATGAAGCCGGCTGCCAAAAGCCGGGCTATCTCTTCTCCAACAACTCTTCTTTTCTCTTCTGACAGGCGGCGCAAGAGCTGCCGAACTGGATTGGCATCAGGTCGGACGTGTAGCTTGTGCTCGGTGAAATCCGTCGGAACACCCGGCATGTCCTTGGGGGACCATGCGAAGATGTCCCGATTCTCACAGAGGAAATCGACGAGCTCGCCTTCCTATTTACTGTCAAGGTTTGCACCTATGACAGCGTACCTCTCCGGGTGCTCAGGGTCCAAGGGTATCTTCTTTGTTTCTTTGGCCGGCTTGAACGAGCCCCCGGCTTCCGACTCCTTGGGGTTGGGTGACATTTCCACCTGCTTGCCTGTCATTGCCACAACCCGGTCAAGGAGCCGCTTCTCCGCTGCGATCACGAGGGACTCGGCCAACCGGCTGCTCTCTGCAGCGCAGGCAGACGACTTCTTTGCCAAGCCGGGGTCCGAGGAGCTTGAGGGGCCACCTTGCCCGACACGTTGACTTGAATCTCCGCCTTCATGGAGGAGTCGGCTGTGGCGTACTTGTCTGCTATGATTAGCAGTTCGTCGAGGGTCGCCGGCTCGTTGCAGAGAAGCTTGTGCTTGAGGAGGGTGCCCTCTCGGCACCCAGCAGTGAAGTACTCGATGGCCTGCACCTCGTGCACACCCTCGCACAAGTTGCGCAACTCGGCCCAGCGCGTGAGATAGCCGCGAGTCGACTCGTTGGGGCCTTGGACGCATAAGGAGAGTTGGTGGGGCTTGGGCGGCCGCTTGTACGTGCTGGTGAAATTGCGGATGAATGCTTTGGTGAAATCAACCCAGCTGTTGATGCTGCGGGGCTTCAGGCTATTCAACCACGTCCAGGCCGTGCCCTGGAGCATGAGCGGGACGTACTTCACGGCAACGCGCTTGTTGCCGTTGCCGATACTGACGGCTGTGGAGTAGTCGATGAGCCAGTGCTCCGGCTTCACGGAGCCGGTGTACTTGGGTGTGTCTCTCGGGAGAGTGAATCCTTTGGGGAAGGGCTCATCTCGGATGCGGGGGCCAAAATAAGGCGGACCCAGCTCATCTTCCACTTCTAGCGCCAGGGATCGATTGAGGCGATCGATCCGGTGGCGGGCATCGTTTTCTCCGATTCCTTCTCGGCGGTCGAGGCGGTCGCCGAGTTATGGGTGATCAACAGGCGGCGGGGAAATGCGCCTCTCCCTGCGGGGAGGAGGAGGCGGACAGTCGTCTCGCCGCCGTACTTCTCTTGGGTGACCGTCTTGGTCGCGCTCGATGGTGATATGAGTCCGGCTGCGGCTGGCAGCCGGCTCCTTGTCTCTTCCGTCGTGGACGCCACCAGTCGGCGTCCGGGATGTCGCGGCTTGGTCTCGTCGAGGAGGCGGATCGTCGTTTCGCCGGTTGGGCGCTCCAGTCCAGCACCCGGCATCTTGCGGCTCAACAGCCGCGTCGAGGAGCTGCGGAACTCGCTCCGTCATGTGGCGACACTCGTCGCCCTCGAGCTTGTCTAACTCGTCTGCCGCCGCCTGGGCAGCTCGTATGTTCTCCGCAGGCATGGCGTAGACGGGACGATCTATCCCGAACATGCTGGCGATGGTCGCGCAACGCTGTCGGACCAAGCCAATGTGGCTAGGCCCACCAGGAGCCGGCGTGCCGCCGACGGCACGGTCCATTTCCCGCTGGTAGGCCTCCGAAAGGCGTCTCATGCTGGCCAGCCGGTTGGCGCTCTCGATGAGCTGAATGTAGCGCACTGCCAACGTCTCGGCGTCGGCGTCTTCTGGGATAGGCGTAGCCAGGTCTTGCATTGCCCCCTGCAACGGGTCCTGGCCACCTCCGCCAGAGTGCTCGCCGTGGCTGATGACGAGCACCTCCATGACGGTGCTGCCGCCGCTTTCCGGGCGAGGGAGCAGCTCATTGTAGACCACCACATTGGAGGGGAATGCCTCGAGCGACGCCGTGTCAGAGTCGACCAACATCGGGTCGGTGGAGCCAACCGACTCCAAGTCTGCAGCAGGCTCGCTGGCGACGTGGAGCTGATCGAGGAGGCTCACGAGGCGTCTCTCACGGCCATCGGTGCCCGCATCAGACGCGGGCTCGTCAGAGAGGCGAATCTCGCCAACAAGATCGGCCAGGCAGCTCACTGCGCAGGCGACCTCCGCGCCGCGCAACGCGTCGGTGCAGAGGCCGTCTGGCGTGCCGGGCTGGCTGCGCTCGCCAGGAAGGAGCAAGGTTCCCGTCCAGAGCAGGTCTCCGAGAGATGGTGCACCTCGCCCCATGGTGGGCGCCAAATGTCGGGGGTTGGGTGCGACATATGCAAAAGGATGGCTTATCATGGTGGGAGCGAGTAGAACGTCGCCAGTGCCTGGAAGCGGGATGAGGCGTACACACGTACGCCGGCGAACTTTACCCAGGTTCGGGGCTCTCCGTGGAGATAACACCCCTAGTCCTACTCTGCGGGGTCTCCGCATGATCACTAAGGCACTGGTGGTACAATGGTGCTCCTTGAGCTGTTTGCTAGAGGTAGAAGAAGGTAGGCACGCTCTCTGCTCCTCCAGGTATGAGTCTAGTTCTAACAGGTTGGAACCCTTTGCATGGGTGCCCTCGGGGGTTTATATAGGCCTTCTCCCCAGGGGTACATTGGTAATCTGCCGGGTGTAGGACCCGGCTGTCGGTGTCTCTGGCCGCCGGCTTCTCTGTCGGCTGGTGGGGCCCGCCGCCTGGTGGAACCCGCCGACTGGTCTGGTACGGAGCCGACAGGCTGCTCCGCCGCTCGCGGGTCTTGCCGGCTTCTGATCACTGTAGCCGTGATGCTAATGATGCAGGCTTGGTCGGGGGGGGGCGTGGCTACAGTCCCGCCGCCCGGCGGGCGACTACTGTAGCCACACCGCGTCTCATCTAGTTGATGATGCACGGGGCCCGAGGGAGGGACAAGCCACCTGCTGGAAGCCGGCTTCCCACAGGTCCGGCTGCTCTGGCTTCCTACGTCTTCAAGGCTCTCACTGCTTGGTAGGGCCCGCCGCTTGCAAGCCGTACCGACAGGCCGTCGTGGGAACAGGGCTCCGCCTATCAGGAGTGACGTTCAGGAGAGAGAGGCAACAGTGCCGCGTCGTGCGGAGATCTCCGCCTGTACGGGGCACTGTGGCCATGCCCGTCCCTGGATTCGGGGGGATGGGCTACGCTGTAGCCATACCCTGTCTTGTCTCCTTGGTGAGCGCGCAGACTTTGAGGGCGCCACGGGCCGACTGCTAGGGGCCGGCCTCTCTGGAGGCCGCCCACCAGGAGTCGGCCTGTTGTGATGCCGTCTTCTGGAACTCGGCCGCCTTCTGACAGTCGGCCATTCGGCGAACCGGCCGCCAGAAGGCGGGGATCCATCTTGACGTCTTGAGGGGTGCAGCCGGCCCCGATGTCTTGAAAGGTACAGGGCCTCGGGTTAGGTTACCCGTGGCCCATTACTCCGACACCTACTCTATACTATCACCTCTGAAAAACATACACCATACAAGAAAGAGACTAAGACATAGAAACGTAGAATAATCCTACACTATACAATAAAGAAATTACAGCCGATTATACCCACTGGGCATTATGGTTCGGCACCAGCGATAATAAAGCATATACAAACAGCAAATTACATACACTGGGCAAATACAGCTCATACATCATGGATGCGCATCAACATAACTTACCATTTGAACTATAATCTGTTCAGAAAATAGGATTGGCCGGATTTAGATAGCAGAAATTTCAGTCTGCAAAATCTCCAATTCCTTCGTTGTTACCTCAGTGTCTTGTTTCATTTTTTGACTACTGCATCTAATACCTGCATGTCCAGTCTCAACTTGCTGATTGTACGTTCAGAATCATGTACACGTTGTCTTGCCACCTCTAGTTGATGCTCGAGAACATCAGCACATTCCAATTCCAATCCATAATCATTCGGTAACAGCCATGCCGCACTGCTCGCAGATCTTTGTGTTGATGTCACTTCATCCTGAAATGTTTCTGTAAGTACACATGACTAGGGCAAATATATAGTTACAACAGTGAAGTGAGCAAGACAGACTATTTTGTACATGGCAAAATAGGACTAACAATAATGTTACACATCATGAAGCATAAGCAGGTGATATTTTAAGAATTATAAAATAGGTAGTCTGTTCAGCCTGCATACAGAAATCACTCTTAGCTCACCAGAGGAGCAAGATGTTGGGGCCCAATCCAAAACACAGACAAGTTACAAATTTATACAACATGTTGCATAGAAGTAAGCAAGTAGTTGGCCATTCTGTAGCTCAATTAAAGTCTTAGGGATCATAATGAACAGCAGAGGATTTCATACAAACATTCTACAGCAATCAAAACTATGCAATCATTAGCCTAGTATAAACTAGATTGTGAGCCTCATTCAATAATAGTTGGTTAATAGACTTCAAAGCTTCAGGTACACTTCGGCAGAGTAATTAAATGGTAAGGCCTTTAATTATGTCAACTAATAGTTATACAAGTACCCAACATCAGGCATCATTCTTTGGGCATCTCATTAACTGAGGACAAATAAAGCAATTGAAAAGAGCAAATTAACTATGCCTGAAAACAAATAAGAAATTGAACTGTTCAGTTGGATACAGTGACTTACCTTAACAGCTTGAAGAGGCTCACCGCAGCTCCTACTTCTCTTGCAAGGCTCCTTCCTAACATCTTGTACTTGGAAATCCTCAATCTTATCTTCATTGCACCCCCTCTGCAAGGTGACACAAACTAGTTACTCGTCTCCTTGGAAGATAAATATGCATACTTTCCAGTCTGTGAACACAAAAGGATGAGATTATAACAAAACAACACCACATAATGAAACATGCCGCATCTCTTGCACTTGCACACAATGAAATGAGCATTTACTATGTGTGCACTATGTAAAAACTAGGCATATATACCTTCGAACTGGACCTCCAGGTACTCTTGGAGAGCCTACTTTAGTGTATAGCCAAACCTTTATGTCACCTATGAGTTAGAAAAGGCCCCACTACAGCAGCCCTTAGTGTTTAAATCGTTGACAAGCTCTGTTAGAGTGTTAGGTCAAGAACAACAAGTAATCAAAGCAAACAGTCCTAGTATGGCTGGCTGATGCAAACAAGCAATTGAACAGATGTGTGAGCAAATCTTACATATCAAGAAAAGAAGCAAAGAAGGAGGCTTAAAGACCATCACTTGACTGACCAGATTTAAGGGGCATTTAAACATCATGTGGAACGTATGAACTAACATAAACATTGCATATTCCAGATTCTACAATGGAATGCACATGTATTAGGTTATGCCATGTATGATGATGCCTAAATGTACACTATAGCAGGCAGGAGTGATTCATCATTGCATACACAATTGGATTGCAGGTTAAGGGCCAGTTCTATTCTTCCTTTTCAGGGCTTATTGTCAAAATAAGCCATAAAAGATGTAAAGAAGTCATTTTTTTGTTATGGGCTTGGGCTTAACTAATTTCGCTTTGGAGGGGGATGTTTTGGGTAGAACCTCACTAAAAATTGAAGGGAAGGGGAATAGTGAAATGACTATGTTGTCTGCCTATATTACACTCAAAATGCAACTGGTGACGCCCGCGTCACACCTCACCCTCAAGTAAAAACAAACACGCAAGCGTTCATTGCCCTGCCCACTTGCATCTCCTCTCCCCTTTCCCTCTACCTCGATCCCCTGCCTGCAGCACTAGGGTTCCTCCAGCAAGCCGTCGCCACTAGTCCCATCTGGCCTGGTCCTCGACGATGCTCTGTCCAGCTAGGCTACATGGCCGGCGGGTAGGGGCAAATCTCCCTGGCTGCTCCTCCCTCTCATGCCGCCCCTCATTCTCATGGTCTCCAGCAGCTGCTCCACTGTGGTTCGTCCAACGCACTACTCCGGCAGGCGCTGCACAACAACGGCTGATGCCACACTGCGGTAGAAGGCACCTTATTCCCCCTCCCCACCTCCCAAGCCGTGGCCTTGAGGTGCTGTTGAAGGATGAGCTCATCCAACAAGGTGAGGATCTCCTCTGATTTTTTGCCAAATTTTCATTCTGATCCACTATACGATGAATTGCTATGAGCTGCTTCTGCTGCTGCTATATGATGCATTGCTATGAGCTTCTCCTACTGCTGCTATATGATGAATTGCTATGAGCTACTGCTGCTATATGATGAATTGCTATGAGCTGATGCTGCTGCTATATGATGAGTTGCTATAAGCTGATCCTGCTGCTGCTGTATGATGAATTGCTATGAGCTGCACCTGCTGATGCTATATGATGAATTGCTATGAGATGCTCCTGCTGCTGTTATATGATGAATTGCTATGAGCTGCTCCTGTTGTTGCTATATGATGAATTGCTATGAGCTACTCCTGCTGCTGCTATATGATGAAAGGCTATGTGTAACGCCCACGATGCCGCTATATCTCCCACGTGTCGAGGCACGACTTAGAGGCATAACCGCATTGTGGTTTTGTCGCAAGAAGGGTCATCTTCACACAATCCCATGTAATGAACAAGAAAGGGATAACGAGAGTTGGCTTACAATCGCCACTTCACACAATACATAAATATAATTCATACATCATCCAAAATCCACACATAGACCGACTACGGTCAAAATCCAAATGAAAATAAGATAACCCCAAATGCTAGATCCCCGATCGTCCCAACTGGGCTCCACTACTGATCATCAGGAAAAGACACATAGTAACGACTACGTTCCTCATCGAACTCCCACTTGAGCTCGGTTGCGTCATCTGCACTGGCATCGTCGGCACGTACAACTGTTTTGGTAGAATCTGTGAGTCACGAGGACTAAGCAATCTCACACCCGCGAGATCAAAACTATTTAAGCTTATAGGAAAGGATGGTGTAATGAGGTGGAGCTGCAGCAGGCACTAAGCATATATGGTGGCTAACATACGCAAGTGAGAGCGAGAAGAGAAGCAACGCAACGGTCGCGAAGCTAGAAATGATCAGAAGTGATCCTGAAACTACTTACGTTCATGCATAACTCAAACCGTGTTCACTTCCCGGACTCCGCCGAGAAGAGACCATCACGGCTACTCACACGGTTGATGTATTTTAATTAAGTCAAGTGACAGGTTCTCTACAACCGGACATTAACAAATTCCCATCTGCCTCATAACCGCGGGCACGGCTTTCAAAAGATAATACCCTGCAGGGGTGTCCCAACTTAGCCCATCATAAGCTCGCACGGTCAAGAAAGGATAAACCTTCTCCCGAGAAGACCCGATCAGTCTCGGAATCCCGGTTTACAAGACATTTCGACAATGGTAAAACAAGACCAGCAAAGCCGCCCAATGTGCCGACAAATCCCGATAGGAGCTGCACATATCTCGTTCTCAGGGCTACACCGGATGAGACTAGCTACGAGTAAAACCAGTCCTCAAGTTTCCCCAAGGTGGCCCCGCAGGCAGCTCGGTTCGAACCAACACTCTAAGGAGCACTGGCCCATGGGGGTCAAAAATAAAGATGACCCTCGGGCTCGTGAAAACCCAAGGGAAGTGTAGGTGGTAGGTTGTCAAATGGTAAGACCAAGAGTGGGCCTTGATAGAGGAGTTTTATTCAAAGCGAACTGTCAAGGGGGTCCCATAAATCACCCAACCGCGTAAGGAACGCAAACTCAAGGAACATAACACCGGTATGACCGAAACTAGGGCGGCAAGAGTGGAACAAAACACTAGGCATAAGGCCGAGCCTTCCACCCTTTACCAAAAATATAGATGCATTAATTAAATAAGAGATATTGTGATATTCCAAAATATCCATGTTCCAACATGGAACCAACTTCAACTTCACCTGCAACTATCAACGCTATAAGAAGGGCTGAGCAAAAGCGGTAACTTAGCCAAACAACGGTTTGCTAGGAAAGGATGGTTAGAGGCTTGCCATGGCAATATGGGAGGCATGATATAACAAGTGGTAGGTAGCGCAGCATGGCAATAGAACGATCAACTAGCAAAGCAAAGATAGAAGTGATTTCGAGGGTATGGTCATCTTGCCTGCAAGGTTCTCAGAGTTGTCGAAAGCTTGATCCTCGTAAGTGTACTCAACAGGTTCCTCGTTCACGAACTCGTCTCCCGGCTCTACCCACAACAAGAACACAAGCAATGGAACCACAGTCAATCACGGGAAATGCACAAGCAACATGATGCAAAACATGTATGATATGCGAGATGTGGTATGCGATGCATATGCGTGCTCCGGAAGAAAAATGATGAACAAGGCAGTAACTTGGCAAACCAAGCATGCCACTGTAAAGATAAGATGATTTCGGTTGAAATCGATATAAAGATCACCGGAAACGGATGCACAGTTTGCAAATGGCAAGCAAAACAAGAATGACACGAATCTGCGATTAACAGCATGATAGCACATAGAATACATCAAGTAACTATGCTACAGCACTCCCACATAGCAACAAAGCATATGGAAGTAATCTACAGGAGATGCTTGACAAAAGATGAACACTGAGCTATGGCTATATCACACCACAGCAGGTTCAAACAAGCATGGAAAAAGTGCAAAAGATAACAGGTTCACAGACTTGGTGAACTTACTGGACATGGCTGAAACAGCATCAGGTAGCAATGTTGAGAGCAAGCAATCAACATGCTGCAGGAACTTAATATGGAAAATCAAGCCATGGAATGAATCTACTAAATGCATATGACAAAAGTACCTTACTGACCATAAGCCAAAAAGGACCAGAAGATATGATGGCACCCATGTAAACATAGCAAGTTTCGTTAACAGGTTTCAGACTTACCAGAAAACAGAGCATGGCAGAAACAGACATTATGAGGGCATCTTGGTGAGTTTGATTCACTCATCACAAGGAAATGCATGACAAAAAAGCATTCCTACAGCATGATGGCATGTTTAAGCAGCTATCCATGGCAAGAAAAAATACATAGCATCAAAGGATCAACTACAACAAGCTTGGCAAAATTGAATATCATGTTAACATTCTGCCAGAAACATTTTATAGCAAAATTAGAGCAAGATTGAGTCATGCTATGGCACTCCATAATTGCATCCAGGGGCATGGATGGATAGAGCACAACTATATCTACAAAACAACATTACTGAACATCACCAAAAGGAGTATGGATCTCTCTGTAGCCACATGGATACATAGCAACAAAATAACAGCAGTCACAGACTTGGCAAAATTAGAAACATCACGAAGCCTAGTTTGCATGCTTGTGCTAGTCACCACATAGAGCACAAAAATACATGGCATTCACCTCTATAAAGTTGGCACGGCATACATCAAAACACATCGAGAGCTCATGCCCATAAGATGCACACATCAAATGCAACAAAAATAACAAATCCTCAAGTGCTGATAAGTAACAGCAGTTAAAAGTAATTAGCACTCTTGCACCCGAGATTTGGGCATCAATATGAACTCAAATGAACATGGCATAATGGAACAAAATGAAGAGCATCTCGAGGCGAACATTTCGATATATTACACGCACGAAACGGAGCTATATGTAGAGAGTTATGATGCAATGAACATGACCATGTAATGTAAAAGATTCGGGACTTGGAGAATTCGAGAGGGGGGAAGAAAGTCAACCCTAGTGGGATCCAGATCGGATCGGGCCGAGGCTCGCCGAGCTGCTCGCCGGAGCTCGGGGGGGAGCCGGCCGGAGGAGAGGGCGACGACGAGGGAGAGGAAGGAGGCGCCGGGCGAG
>NC_057808.1:266556530-266566225 GCF_018294505.1 Triticum aestivum
CGCGGGGTATGGGGCGATGACGTGGTGCGCAGCGGTTGGCTGCGGGCGGCGGCGGCTAAAGCGTCCGGCGCGGTGGACACGTCCGGTGGCGGCGGGGCGATTTGATCTAGGGTTAGGGTGGTTTTTGCCCGAGATTTTGGAGGGGGAGGTATTTTTATAGGTAGAGGGAGCTAGGAGACTCCAAATGGAGTGCAGTTTTCGCCCAGACGATCGAGATCGAACGACCTAGAGCATGGAGGTGACTTAGATGGGTTTTGGGCTGTTTGAAGGGGGGTTTTGCTGCAATACACAAAAAGACTTTGCGGTTACCCGGTTAACCGTTGCAGCACCAAACGACCTACAAATGGAACAAAACTTGACAGGTGGTCTACCGGTGTTATACCAAGGCCACTTGGCAAGACTCGGTCCATTCCAAGAATGTTCAACACCCACTCACGAAAAGAAAACAAGAGGGGTGCGCCGGAGGAGGTGGGAGTGCCGGATTGCAAACCGGACAACGGGGAAAATGCCCGGATGCATGAGACGAACACGTATGCAAATGAGATGCACATGATGACATGATATGAGATGCATCACATGACCAAAATGCAAAAAGAAAAACAAAACCCGACCAGGAAGGGAATATCATAACACATAGCGAAAATGGCAAGAGTTGGAGTTACAAATATGGAAAGTTACATCCGGGGTGTTACAACACTCCACCAGTACGAGAGGATCTCGTCCCAAGATCTAGGACTGAAAGAACTCCGGGTATTCGGAACGGAGGTGGTCCTCGCGTTCCCAGGTGGCTTCTCGGTCGGAATGGTGCGACCACTTCACTTTCAGGAATTTGATTGACTTGTTGCGAGTCTTGCGCTCAGTTTCTTCAAGAATAGCAACGGGGTGCTCATGATAAGACAGATCTTCTTGGAGGTCAATCTCTTCGAAGTTGATGGTGCGATCAGGAGTCTTGAAGCACTTGCGAAGCTGTGACACGTGGAACACATCGTGCACGTTCGCGAAGTTGGAAGGAAGCTCAAGTTGATAGCCGAGGTCGCCTCTTTTGCCAATGATCTTGAAAGGACCCACGTATCTAGGGGCAAGCTTCCCTTTGATACCGCAGCGACGAGTGCCTTTCATTGGAGAGACGTAGAGGTAGACATGGTCTCCGATCTCGAAAGCCAAATTACGGTGCTTGCTATCATAGTAACTCTTCTGTCGCGATTGCGCGGCTTTGAGATTATCACGGATGACTTTACACATTTCTTCAGCCTCAGTGATTAAGTCATTGCCAAGAAGTTGGCGTTCACCAGTCTCTGACAAATTGAGAGGAGTACGGCACTTTCTTCCATATAGAATCTCGAATGGCGCCTTGCCCGAACTCGCTTGGAAACTGTTGTTGTAGGAGAACTCGGCATATGGAAGACAATCTTCCCATTTCATGCCAAAGGAAATGACACAAGCCCTGAGCATATCTTCAAGGATTTGATTGACTCGCTCGACTTGGCCACTAGTTTGAGGATGGAAAGCTGTGCTGAAGCGAATGTTGGTGCCCATGGCCTTCTGGAAGGAGTCCCAGAACTTAGAAGTGAAGATGCTTCCATGATCTGAAGAAATCAATTGTGGAATGTCGTGCAAGGAGACAATCCTGGAGGTGTATAGCTCTGCCAACTGAGCTGCTGTGATAGATTCTTTGATTGGAAGGAAATGAGCCACTTTAGTGAGCTTGTCGATGACAACGAAGATAGCATCATTTCCGCGCTTGGACTTTGGAAATCCAGTCACGAAGTCCATTTCGATATGATCAAACTTCCATTCTGGGATAGCAAGAGGTTGGAGGAGACCAGCTGGTCGTTGGTGTTCTGCTTTCACCCTTCGACAGACATCACATTCATTCACGAATTGAGCGATTTCTCGCTTCATCCGAGTCCACCAATACGACTGCTTGAGGTCATGGTACATCTTCGCACTTCCAGGATGAATGCAAAGAAGAGAATTGAGCGCCTCGTTCATAATGACTTTCCTTAGATCACCTTTAGGAACCACAATCCGGTCCTCGAAGAATAAAGTGTCTCTGTCATCAATGCGATAGCACTTGTATTTGGAAAGACCCTTGTCAATACCACGTTTCACCTTCTTCACCATGGTATCCAGGAGTTGTGCCTCACGAATCTGATCTTCCAAAGTAGGGGAGACTATGAGGTTAGCAAGAAAGCCTTGAGGAACAACTTGGAGATTCAGCTTGCGGAAAGCTTCACAAAGATCAGGTTGGAATGGCTTGAGGATTAAGCTGTTGCAATAAGCCTTCCTGCTCAAAGCATCTGCAATGACATTGGCTTTGCCTGGAGTATATTCAATACTCGGATTGTACTCTTGAATCATTTCGACCCATCGAGTTTGCCTGAGGTTGAGGTTGGGCTGAGTGAAGATGTACTTGAGACTCTTGTGATCGGTGAATATGTCCACTTGTCTTCCCAACAAGAGATGTCTCCATGTTATTAATGCATGGACAACTGCCGCCAACTCAAGATCGTGAGTGGGGTAGTTCTTTTCGTTGGGCTTCAACTGACGAGAGGTATAGGCCACAACTTTCTTCTCTTGCATTAACACAGCACCGAGACCTTGAAGAGAAGCATCACAGAAAACTTCAAATGGCTTGGATTCGTCAGGAGGAGTCAAGACAGGAGCTGTGACGAGTTTCTCTTTGAGATTGTTGAAAGCAATGTCACACTCAGGAGACCAGACATAATTCACATGCTTCTAGAGGAGGTTGGAAATAGGCTTTGCAATCTTAGAGAAATTCTCAACGAATCTTCGGCAATAGCTTGCAAGACCAAGAAAACTGCGAAGCTGCTTGACATTCTGAGGAGGTTCCCAATTCACAATTGCGGACACCTTCTCGGGATTAACAGTGATGCCCTTGGCAGAGATGATATGACCAAGTTAAAGAACTTCATCAAGCCAAAACTCACATTTTGAAAACTTCGCATAGAATTGATACTCTTTGAGCTTGTCGAGCACCAATCGCAAATGTTTGGCATGATCCTTCTTATTCTTGGAGAAGACCAGATATCATCGAGATACACCAGGATGAATTCATTGGTATAGGGGTTGAAGATGAAATTCATCATTCGAGAGAATGTTGGAGGAGCATTGACAAGGCCGAAAGACATGACAGTATATTCATAAGAACCAAAGCTTGTTCTGAATGCTGTCTTGGGAATATCTTCTTCATGAATGCGAATCTGATTATAACCCATACGAAGGTCAAGCTTGGAGAATACTTTAGCACATTTAATTTGCTCGAATAGCTCATTGATGTTGGGAAGTGGATACTTGTTCTTGATTGTCTTCTTGTTCAATGGACGGTAGTCGACACAAAGTCGGTTCGTGCCATCCTTCTTCTGGCCAAAAAGAACACCACAACCCCATGGAGATGAACTCGGTCTGATCAAACCCAGACGCTCTTGTTCATCGAGCTGTTTCTTCAATTCCTTCAGCTCCTTGGGTCCAAGCTTGTATGGACACTTGCAAACGGGTTCCGTGCCAGGCTCAAGATCGATAACGAACTCAACTGGCCGGTGAGGAGGCATACCCGGAAGCTCTTGTGGAAAGACATCTTGATACTCACCAACGACTAGAATCTGAGAAATAGCATTCAATTCGCCCTTCTCATTGAGAGAAAACAACCGAATGGTTTCATCACGAGCGGCATAAATGATAACATCCTCAGAAGAGTGTGTCAACTGAATTTCCCTGGCAGCACAATCAAGGTGAGCCTTGTGCTTAGAAAGCTAGTCCATCCCGAGAATTAGATCAATATCCGAGTCACCAAGAACAATTGGTGAAGACAGAAATTTATAGTCGCCCATCTTGATACCGACATTTGGAACCATCATGCTAGAGCTCAAACGCTTAGCCGGAGAAATAACTTGCATTGCTCTAGATAATTCCTCTGTGTCAAAATTGTGCTTCGATGCAAATGGGTATGACATGAAAGAATGCGATGCACCAGTATCAAAAAAACTTTTGCAGGAATATCATTAACTAAGAGATTACCTATTATCACATCAGTAGATTCCTCCGCTTGAGCTGCATTCATCATGTTCACCTTAGCAGACTTTGGATTATGCTTGACCACTGCATTGCTGGAAGATCTCACAGGAGGAGGAGGAGGCGGAAGGCGCCTTTGGTTGAAGCACTTGTTAGCATAGTGACCTTTCTGCTGACACTTGTTGCAAGTCACCTCTGAGAGTGGACGATGATAAGGAGCATTCGACTTTGGAGCTTGATTCTGAGACTTGTTCTGATAGCCAGAGTTGGATGAGTGGGAAGATCCATGGCCACCTTTGTTCTTCTGCTGGTAAGGCTGACGAAACGGAGGAGGAGGAGGCAACCAGAACTTCTGTTGCTTAGCTGCCACTAGTGAGGAAGAAGAAGACTGAACTGTGTCCCTGACTCTCTTCTTAGAAGCCTCACACTTGAGCTGAGCGGCCTCTTGCTTCAGAACCATATTATAGAATTGATCAAACTGAGTAGGCTCAACAAGAACGAGAGCTAACTGCAGATCCTCTCTAAGGCCACCTCTGAAGTGATAGATCATGCTCTTTTCATCAGGAACGTCTTGTTTAGCGAAGCGAGCAAGTTTCTGAAACTGGATGTTGAATTGATACACATACATGTTGCCTTGCTTGAGATTGCGGAACTCCTCACGCTTGCTCTCAACAACACTTTGTGGAATGTGGTGCGCTTTGAAGTCCCGACAGAAGTCAGTCCAAGTGATCACACGACCTCCTCTGGAATCTTTGTATTGTTGATACCAATCAGCAGCTTGGTCCTTGAGCTGAAAAGAAGCGAACTTGACATAGTCCTCAGGCCTGACATTGCTACATTCAAAATGCTTGTTGATGTCCACGAGCCAATCATCGGCATCTGTGGCCTCGGCACAGTAGCTGAAAGACTTGGGCTGATTTGCGAGAAACTGGTTGAGGGTAGCGAAGTGAGGCTGATTGTTGCCTTGACCTTGATTTCCTTGATTGCCTTGCCCTTGAGTGCGTTCTTGCAAGAGTTGTAGAATCATCTGAGCATTGGTGTTGGTGGCTGCCATGATCACTTGCCATGCCTCCGGAGGCGGAGGTGGTGGCGGAGGGTTCGCCTGACTCCCTTCATTGCGTTCCGGATTCTGACGCGTAGGCGGAGCCATCCTGAAGAGGGTGACATCCGTTAGCATCTTGATAGACAAATAGACAAGTTGAATCAACGGATAGAAATTGCAACATATAGTCTTCACAATAAACATTCGAACGAGGATGAACGAATGAATTCCATAGTAAATCATCACACTTCCATTAAGTTGAGAAGCCACTTAGAAAAAGGTATGGAATCAACATTTGACTTCGAAGCAACTCGAATACCACAATTCAAAACAAAACAAAGTATTGGCTTGCAGAATAAGCCGGAACAAACATATGATAGAGATTTCGTCCGAAGTTTTCATGGTGGGCCCACACGGGCTCGATCATACAGCACCATCATGTACAAGGCAGTGCACATGACATACGAAGCGTCCCCGAGTCGGCATAGCCAAGGACTCTTTAAGACAGTACGAGACTACTGTAAAACCAACCGTGGAAAGGCGGACCACTAGACGTCGAACCCCAATCTCATATCATGCGTCTGTCGGAAAGATATCCTAGGAACTACTTGAATTCCCACTTATAAACTCCCGAAACATTCTGGTTATGCAATCTGGTGTGGGGGATACAGGGGACACAAAATATATCACCCAAACTAGCAATCCCTAGATCCAGCTGTATCCATCCCTCAACACATAACCAAGAAACCTTCGGAAATCGTGTACCTCAACCTTCGAAAAGCATCCGTTATACGAGTTATGGCAATACTCCCGAACTCCCGCCCAAGTACTGGGTGGCGTCGAGGTGATCTCACCAACAACTGCATAAAAGAGATTTTCGATGTCGGCGAAACTCAGGTATTCCAAAACTGCAACGATAAAATTGTGACGACAACACCTCGGAGCTGAACTCCCCGGGACACTGCCACAACCCCTAAATGTCAGGAGGCACCAAGAACAATGTTCTCGCCACAAAACCATCGGAACGATTCTAAGATACCCGCGTGATCCTAAATTTTTTTTTAGTGAAATTTGAGGAGAGAAGAGTCAAAACTTCTACGTCAGGAGGCCTCACCAGAGCGACGAAGGGACTGAGGAGTAAAAAGAATCCTACTCTCCGATATATATAATCCTCAGACTCAAAAAATTTTTGTTCTAGACTCAACAACGCCAGCGATTCGATCAAGCAGGGGGCTCCAAAGTCGGGGATGGCTCTGATTACCAACTTGTAACGCCCACGATGCGGCTATATCTCCCACGTGTCGAGGCACGACTTAGAGGCATAACCGCATTGTGGTTTTGTCGCAAGAAGGGTCATCTTCACACAATCCCATGTATTGAACAAGAAAGGGATAACGAGAGTTGGCTTACAATCGCCACTTCACACAATACATAAATATAATTCATACACCATCCAAAATCCACACATAGACCGACTACGGTCAAAATCCAAATGAAAATAAGATAACCCCAAATGCTAGATACCCGAGCGTCCCACATGGGCTCCACTACTGATCTTCAGGAAAAGACACATAGTAACGACCACGTTCCTCATCGAACTCCCACTTGAGCTCAGTTGCGTCATCTGCACTGGCATCGTCGGCACGTGCAACTGTTTTGGTAGAATCTGTGAGTCACGAGGACTTAGCAATCTCACACCCGTGAGATCAAAACTATTTAAGCTTATAGGAAAGGATGGTGTAATGAGGTGGAGCTGCAGCAGGCACTAAGCATATATGGTGGCTAACATACGCAAGTGAGAGCGAGAAGAGAAGCAACGCAACGGTCGCGAAGCTAGAAATGATCAAGAAGTGATCCTGAAACTACTTACGTTCATGCATAACTCAAGCCGTGTTCACTTCCCGGACTCCGCCGAGAAGAGACCATCACGGCTACTCACACGGTTGATGTATTTTAATTAATTCAAGTGACAGGTTCTCTACAACCGGACATTAACAAATTCCCATCTGCCTCATAACCGCGGGCACGGCTTTCGAAACATAATACCCTGCAGGGGTGTCCCAACTTAGCCCATCATAAGCTCTCACGGTCAACAAAGGATAAACCTTCTCCCGAGAAGACCCGATCAGTCTCGGAATCCTGGTTTACAAGACATTTCGACAATGGTAAAACAAGACCAGCAAAGCCGCCCGATGTGCCGACAAATCCCGATAGGAGCTGCACATATCTCGTTATCAGGGCAACACCGGATGAGACTAGCTACGAGTAAAACCAGTCCTCAAGTTTCCCCAAGGTGGCCCCGCAGGCAGCTCGGTTCGAACCAACACTCGAAGGAGCACTGGCTCGTGGGGGTCTAAAATAAAGATGACCCTCGGGCTCGCGAAAACCTAAGGGAAGTGTAGGTGGTAGGTGGTCAAATGGTAAAACTAAGGTTGGGCCTTGCTGGAGGAGTTTTATTCAAAGCAGACTGTCAAGGGGGTCCCATAAATCACCCAACTGCGTAAGGAACGCAAACTCAAGCAACATAACACCGGTATGACGGAAACTAGGGCGGCAAGAGTGGAACAAAACACCAGGCATGAGGCCGAGCCTTCCACCCTTTACCAAAAATATAGATGCATTAATTAAATAAGAGATATTGTGATATTCCAAAATATCCGTGTTCCAACATGGAACCAACTTCAACTTCACCTGCAACTATCAACGCTATAAGAAGGACTGAGCAAAAGCGGTAACTTAGCCAAACAACGGTTTGCTAGGAAAGGATGGTTAGAGGCTTGACATGGTAATATGGGAGGCATGATATAACAAGTGGTAGGTAGCGCAGCATGGCAATAGAACGAACAACTAGCAAAGCAAATATAGAAGTGATTTCGAGGGTATGGTCATCTTGCCTGCAAGGTTCTCAGAGTTGTCGAAAGCTTGATCCTCGTAAGCGTACTCAACAGGTTCCTCGTTCACGAACTCGTCTCCCGGATCTACCCACAGCAAGAACACAAGCAATGGAACCACAGTCAATCACGGGAAATGCACAAGCAACATGATGCAAAACATGTATGATATGCGAGATGTGGTATGCGATGCATATGCGTGCTCCGGAAGAAAAATGATGAACAAGGCAGTAACTTGGCAAACCAAGCATGCCACTGGAAAGATGAGATGATTTCGGTTGAAATCGATATAAAGATCACCGGAAACGGATGCACGGTTTGCAAATGGCAAGCAAAACAAGAATGACACGAATCTGCGATTAACAGCATGATAGCACATAGAATACATCAACTAACTATGCTACATCACTCCCACATAGCAACAAAGCATATGGAAGTAATCTACAGGAGATGCTTGACAAAAGATGAACACTGAGCTACGGCTATATCAGGTTCAAACAAGCATGGCAAAAGTGCAAAAGATAACAGGTTCACAGACTTTCTGAAATTACTGGACATGGCTGAAACAACATCAGGTAGCAATGTTGAGAGCAAGCAATCAACATGCTACAGGAACATAACATGGCAAATCAAGGCATGGAATGAATCTGCTAAATGCATATGACAAAAGTCCCTTACTGACCATAAGCCAAAAAGGACCAGAAGATATGATGGCACCCATGTAAACATAGCAAGTTTTGTTAACAGGTTTCAGACTTACCAGAAAACAGAGCATGGCAGAAACAGACATTTTGAGGGCATCCTGGTTAGCTTGATTCACTCATCACAAGGCAATGCATGACAAAACAAGAATTCCTACAGCAAGATGGCATGTTTAAGAAGCTATCCATGGCAAGAGCAAATACATAGCATGAAAGGATCAACTACAACAAGCTTGGCAAAATTGAATATCATGTTAACATTCTACCAGAAACATTTTACAGCAAAAGTAGAGCAAAATTGAGTCATGCTATGGCACTCCATAATTGCAACCAGGGGCATGGATGGATAGAGCACAACTATATCTACAAAAGATCCTTACTGAACGTCACCAAAAGGAGCATGGATCCCTCTGTAGCCACATTGATACATAGCAACAAAAGAACAGCAGTCACAGAAACATCATGAAGCCTAGTTTGCATGCTTGTGCTAGTCATCACGTAGATCACAAAAATACATGGCATACACCTCTGTAAAGTTGGCATGGCATACATCAAAACACATGTAGAGCTCATGCCCATAAGATGCACACATCAAATGCAACAAAAATAACAAATCCTCAAGTTCTGATAAGTAACAGCAGTTAAAAGCAATTAGCACTCTTGCACCAGGGATTTGGGCATCAATATGGACTCAAATGAACATGGAATAATGGAACAAAATGAAGAGCATCTCGAGACGAACATTCCGATATATTACACGCACGAAACGGAGCTATATGCAGAGAGCTATGACGCAATGAACATGACCATGTAATGTAAAAGATTCGGGACTTGAGAATTCGAGAGGGGGGAAGAAAGTCAACCCTAGGGGGATCCAGATCGGATCGGGCGGAGGCTCGCCGGGCTGCTCGCCGGAGCTCGGGGCGGAGCCGGCCGGAGGAGAGGGCGACGACGAGGGAGAGGAAGGAGGCGCCGGGCAAGGACGAGGGAGACGGCGGCGACCGGCGACGAGGGCGGCGGAGGCGACGG
>NC_057808.1:266566613-266571291 GCF_018294505.1 Triticum aestivum
CCGTTGGCTGTGGGCGGCGGCGGCTGAAGCGTCCGGCGGCGGCGGGGCGATTTGATCTAGGGTTAGGGTGGTTTTTGCCCGAGATTTTGGAGTGGGGAGGTATTTTTATAGGTAGAGGGAGCTAGGAGACTCCAAATGGAGTGCGGTTTTCGCCCACACGATCGTGATCGAACGTCCTAGAGCATGGAGGTGACTTAAATGGGTTTTGGGCTGTTTGAAGGGAGGTTTTGCTGCAACAGACAAAAGGACTTTGCGGTTACCCGGTTAACCGTTGGAGCACCAAACGACCTCCAAATGGAACGAAACTTGACAGGTGGTCTACCGGTGTTATACCAAGGCCACTTGGCAAGACTAGGTCCATTCCGAGAACATTCAACACCCGCTCACGAAAAGAAAACAAGAGGGGTGCGCCGGAGGTGGTGGGAGTGCCGGATTGCAAAACGGACAACGGGGAAAATGCTCGGATGCATGAGACGAACAGATATGCAAATGAGATGCACATGATGACATGATATGAGATGCATGACATGAACAAAATGCAAAATGAAAAACAAAACCCGACCACGAAGGGAATATCATAACACATAGCCAAAAATGGCAAGAGTTGGAGTTACAAATATGGAAAGTTACATCCGGGGTTTTACACTATGAGCTGCTGCTGGTATATGATGAATTGCACACTGTTGCTGCTGCTGTATGATGAGTTGCTATGAGCTGCTGCTGTTGCTATATGATGCTTTCAGGTGGTTCTGCTATATGATAATAACCAGCCACTTGGAGCATCGAATTTCAATAAATAATTGTTCTTCATTTAAATGTGGGTCATGCATTTTTCGTTTAAATTAGGCAATGGGATCTCTATGGAAAACATTGACCAAAGTAGATTGTGCCAAGTAGATGGTATCTTTGTATTTGCATTTTGAGCAAATAGTAATGGTCTGTTTTCCTATCATATTAATTACTGCACTGGGTTCAATTTGTGATGTTTGCAAGTTAAATTAATTTTCATATGGGCAACAAAATGAAAAAATATAATGCAATCTAGACTTTTCACTTATCATACCAAAGACAAGCTGAAAACGCAATGAAAAGAACTAGTTGGCTTATTACATGGAGCTTATATTCAGAGGTGCTTATTTTCTTAGGATAACTCGTAATAACTGTCCCTAAGAAACTTGGCCAATAGAATTGACATACAAATAACATGTCATGATGATTGCAATGGAGGAGTGACGTACCATAGCACACTGTATAGGCTCACCGCTGGCTCTCCTTTTTTTGTGATGTTCCATGAAATTGCCACATACATCTTGTACTTTTTAATTGTGTAACCCAATCTGCAAGTTGGCATGGCTAATTTCAGACATCTCTACATGATAATACATTGCATACCACTTGCGCATATTTAAACCACCAATTAATGATTGTGTGCGTAGCATAAACTAGCCATGACTCTGTGTGCTGGACTAGCAGGCACTCTAAGGTAGCCTAATGTAGTGTACTGGAATTCCTACATGCCACCTATGATTTTGTGTAATGTGCTGCCTCTGTTCCTAAATATATGTCTATTTAGAGATTCCAGTATGGACCACATATAGATGTATATAGATGCATTTTCGACTGTAGATTCACTCATTTTGCTCCGGATGTAGCCTATATTGGAATCTCTAGAAAGACTTATATTTAGGAACGGAGGTACGAGGTAGTATCATGTATGACATCTACATATCTAATTTAGTAGCCAGCCGTAGAAATCATTGTCTGCACAAAGGGATTACTGGTCAAAAATCCTAGCAAAGCACGCTGGCAGGCACAGAACAATACAAGAGAGAGAGAGACACGCTTACAAGATCATAGCAATGCCTCGGTCCAGGATCTTGGTTGGCCAAGCTGTTAGATCCAGAAGAAACATCGTCCTTGTAGTTTTTGCCAGCTGCATAACAGGTAAAAGCGACCTGTTAGTATATTTGAAGTACATCGGGCAGGTAGTGTTGCACGGGTTTAAAGGTGACAAGTACCAAGGTCGTGGCGGGTGCTTGGCATCTTGCCAGACGGTGGGAATCAGGTTAGAAACATCAAGGGTGATGATGATGCGCTGGCTGTCGGGGTCCGGTAAGGAGATCTAGAACCATCGAGTAGGGTGTTTGTGGAGCGGCTCCGGTAGGGTGGACTAAGGTGTGGACGAAGGGGATCTGTGGCCGTGGAGGGCATAGGTGAAGCTGCTCCGGTGGTTGGGTTAAGGATGGTGTCGACGATGCGGATCTACGGCCGTGGACGGGGCGTCAGAAGCTGCTCCGGTAGGTTGGATGAGGGTGCGAGTAAGCGGATCTGAGGCCGTGGACTTGTGAGTTGGCAAAGCAGCCCCGGTAGGGTTGAAAATGGTATAGGCGAAGCTACTCCGATGGAGTTGACGATGTTGTCGGTGAAGCGGCTCCGGTAGGGTTGAGGAAGGTGTCGACGAAGAGGATCAGAGGCCGTCGAAGGGGGCGTCGGTGGGGCGGCTCCGGGGGGTGTCGACGAAGCGTCTCCGGTGGGGAGTACGAATGAGCCGCTGCAGATGCGCTGTGGTTGACGAGAGTACCGGCGAAGCAGATCCGGCGCCGTGGACAAGGCCGGCATGAAATGGGTTGTGGTACCGTGGTGGGTGAGCAGTCTACTTGTTTCCAGGGGAGGTGGGAGGGGTAGATGCGGCCGTAGAAGCAGATCCAGCGAGGTGGATGCCGCTGGCAGTGAATGGGCTCTGGTACGCCGGTGGATGAGCAGTCTAGGGTTTCGAGAGGGGAGGGGAGAAAGGCCGATGAAGTACGGACGGCGTGATGTGAGATGCTCTGGTGATGTGGAGTTAGTCGTTTTTGTGGGAGGGGGAGAGGAAATGGGGGTGCCGTGTAGTGGGGGGAACCGGAAGTTACCAAAGCAGCTCTGACCTATTATGTAGATGAGGGTGGTATTTTAACTGTCGGTCTCCATGCACCAAGGAAAAAAGCGGAATTCCGCATGCTAAAGACTAAGGTGGCGGAAATTTTAGAAGGAGGCGGGAGATTTTGCCGCCCGCGGGATCGTTCGTATCCAGTTTCAACTAATTTTGGACCGTGCTAGCGGGAAGGTCATGCGAGACTGTGTACACGGGGCACGCGTCAGCAGTTAATAACTGGTGTGTCCACCCCAGAAAAAAGACAATAACACAGGATGATGCGCCGATAACTTGGACGTTCACACGGGCGCGGCCAATCGTACGGGTGTAGTGGCGCGTTCACAAAATCAGGAATCAGACGCTCAGCCTATGTATTTCTCGTGTAAATAGATAATTTAGTGCAATTGGTTATTTACTTTAAACATAATGCATTGACGTGTTAGTGTAGAGGCGCACAAAAAGAAGTCCGCTACTTAAAAGTGTTACCTCATATGACATAGCCTCCATTTCATAAATTGCGTTCCCGTTGAATTCATATATGAATATTACATATATTACTTCATAATAGAACCTTAAATCATCCAAGACTAATGATTTTGAATGCAAGAGTAACAATGGTGCATGTACATGATAGCTACATTGGTTGTTTGAAGAAACATCACTGTAACTTTTTGGCATGCACAACTGAAAAGGTTTATTTAAATAAAAAAAGTGATATATGAGTGTCCAATCTTTATAGAGTTGAATCGATATTGTACCTTTGGCCACGATATGAAGTAGATATTGATTTATGGTCGATGCACGTCCACGGTCGCTAGGTAGTGTTACGTGAATGAATTGTGCAATCTCTCTCACACGCATACATATCTCATTTCCCTGTGGTCATCGGAATCACACACGCGCACTTCATGTATTTCTCTCCCTCCGTCAAGGTTAGAATTCATCTTTCCACCCCGTCCTCCAAGTCTCTCACACAAAAACACACACGCTCTCTCTGTCGAACACGCCCACCCCTTTAATTCCGCCCACCCACAGCCACTAATGCCTCAAAGTACAATAATGTCTCTCACACATATGCCTAAGGTTAACTCGAGTTCCGGAACCATATGAATACATACAATGGGATTCCAACAGAGCACCTTTTTTTGAGATTTCGCTCTCTCTCTCTCTCTTTCTCCAACACATTGTTTCTCGCTTCATTTTTTTCGGCAGTTGCATGCACACAATTTTGTTTATCTTCATGATGCTTTAAGTATGCCTCGCACAAATGCTATCTACCTATCCCTTAATATAGCTAGATATGTGTCACACAAACTCCTTCTCCCTACTAGCAAGATGCCCATGCGTTGCACTGAACATCAAGATGCATTTGTATGAGTAGTTTATCTTGTGGGAGAAAAGGATGAACGAGGGAATGCCTTATTTGCAAATGCGGAGAGGGGTGTGGGTATCTTTTTGCAAAATTGCCACAGTTTCCTTCCTATCCGCCGGGTATAAATTGGATGGCCTATATTGCAGGATGGCAGGAACACCATCATCACCAACTCTGTTTTTTATTAGAGTAGGGATATGTAAGTGTCACTGCCCCCCCCCCCGACACACACACCCACACCCACACAACCACACACACACTTCCCAACACCGAAGGAGTAGGGTGACACCTCGATCTTTGTACTAATCTATCGACTGGATTCTCTCTCAAACACACACACACACAAACGCACACACACTACCCGACACCGAAGGAGTAGGGCGGCACCTCGATCT
>NC_057808.1:266571562-266590503 GCF_018294505.1 Triticum aestivum
GACAGCAGAAGGGTGACAACTCAATCTAATCGTAATCTGTCAATTGGTTTCTCTCTCGAACATTGTGTCTCTGTGCCTCGCTCAGTAGCCCCCTCGATATGTAGACTTCTCACGCGCGCACAGCTGTAGTGACGATGACGCCGAACCCAGTGTGCCTCGTTTTTACCGGCCTCATGTGATAGTTTTCACCCTGTTTTCTGTTAATTAACAAGGGAACCTTTTCTTTGTTACTACTAGTGAATCCAAAATCATTCGCGGCAGACATAAAATATATCACTTCAACCCAATTATCGCAGTAACTATTTTAAAAGAAACTAGCTAGATGCCCGTGTGTTGCACAGAAAATCAAGATGCATTTGTATGAGTAGTTTATCTTGTGAGAGAAAAGGATGAACGAGGGAAGGACGTATTTGCGAACGTGGAGAGGGGTGTGGGTAAATTTTTGCAAAATTGCCATAGTTTTCTTCCTATCCGTTAGATATAAATCTGGCCTATATTGCAGGATGGCACGCACACCAACTCTGTTTTCTACTCCCTGCGTTCCTAAATATTTGTCTTTTTAGGGATTTCAACAAGTGACTACGTATGGAGCAAAATGAGTGAATCTACACTCTAAAATATGTGTACATACACATCCGTATGTGGTAGTCCATTTGAAATCTGAAAAAGACAAATATTTAGGAACGGATGGAGTATAAGAGTAGACATGGAGATATATCAGCAGCATGATCTACAACAAAAATGTGCTGGACTGGTTAGCGCCGGATGCTCGCAACGCGATGACATGAGTTCGAACTCTGTCTTTAACTTTAGATTTTATATTATATATTACTTATTTTATATATACTTCTTTCGCAACTGTACTTACAGTAGAACCCATAGAGTACTTAGAATACAAGATTAAGGATGGACTTGTTTCTTTTTAACTTTCTGTACGAAGCTGTAGCCACCCTACAAGTCACGTGTACACTGTACATGCAATTAACTTTTTATAGAGGGACAATCATACACGCAATTAACTCAAATGGATTGGATGTCACTCTATTATTTCCACCATAAGAGCATCTCCAACGGCAGCCGGCAAATTTCCTCCCGTTTCCTTCCGCGGAGGACGACATCAAACACCAGCGGCATACATTTTCACAACTCTAACCAACCATATGAAATTCGTGCAAACACAGACTGATTTCATATAAGCATGAAGGATTTCGCATAAAAAAGCCAGATCTTCATATAAACATGATGGATTTCATTACATTTACAGGAACTAAACGGTGCCAATCCGGCTATCTTGGTATAATTAATACTCCCTCCGTCCGGAAATACTTGTCCTAGAAATGGATGTATCTAGACTTATTTTAGTTATAGATGAAGGAAATATGCCCTAGAGGCAATAATAAAGTATTATATATTTCCTTATATCATGATAAATGTTTATTATTCATGCTAGAATTGTATTAACCGGAAACATAATACATGTGTGAATACATAGACAAACAGAGTGTCACTAGTATGCCTCTACTTGACTAGCTCGTTAATCAAAGATGGTTATGTTTCCTAGCCATACACATGAGTTGTCATTTGATTAACGGGATCACCTCATTAGGAGAATGACGTGATTGACTTGACCCATTTCGTTAGCTTAGCACCCGATCGTTTAGTATGTTGCTATTGCTTTCTTCATGACTTATACATGTTCCTATGACTATGAGATTATGCAACTCCCGTTTACCGGAGGAACACTTTGTGTGCTACCAAACGTCACAACGTAACTGGGTGATTATAAAGGTGCTCTACAGGTGTCTCCAAAGGTACTTGTTGGGTTGGTGTATTTCGAGATTAGGATTTGTCACTCCGATTGTCGGAGAGGTATCTCTGGGCCCACTCGGTAATGCACATCACTATAAGCCTTGCAAGCATTGTGACTAATGAGTTAGTTGCGGGATGATCTATTACGGAATGAGTAAATAGACTTGCCGGTAACGAGATTGAACTAGGTATCGAGATACCGACGATCGAATCTCGGGCAAGTAACATACCAATGACAAAGGGAACAACGTATGTTGTTATGCGGTCCGACCGATAAAGATCTTCATAGAATATGTGGGAGCCAATATGGGCATCCAGGTCCCACTATTGGTTATTGACCGGAGAGGTGTCTCGGTCATGTCTACATAGTTCTCGAACCCAAAGGGTCCGCACGCTCAAAGTTACGATGACAGTTATATTATGAGTTTATGTGATTTGATGTACCGAAGGTTGCTCGGAGTCCCGGATGTGATCACGGACATGACAAGGAGTGTCGAAATGGTCGAGACGTAAAGATTGATATATTGGACGACTATATTCGGACATCGGAAGTGTTCCGGAGAAGTTTCGGATTAAACCGGAGTGCCGGAGGGTTACCGGAATCCCCGGGGAAGTATTGGGCCTTGGTGGGCCTTGAGGGGAGAGAGAGGGCAGCAGCCAGGAGGTGGCACGCCCCCTCCCAAGGGCAGTCCTAGTTGGACTAGGAGAGGGGGGCGCAGCCCCCTTTCCCTCTCCCTCTCCCTCTCTTTGCTTCCCCCCCTCTTTTCCTAGTAGGACTAGGAAAGGGGAGTCCTACTGCTACTAGGAGGAGGACTCCCCCTCTCTCCTTGGCGCGCCTAGGGCAGCCAGCCTCCCCCTTGCTCCTTTATTTACGGGGGCAGGGGGGCACCTAAGGACACACTTGATATACGATATTTTAGCCGTGTGCGGTGCCCCCCTCCACCAGATTACACCTCTATAATACCGTCGCGGAGCTTAGGCGAAGCCCTGCGTCGGTGGAACACAATCATCATCACCACGCCGTCGTGCTGACGAAACTCTCCCTCAACACTCGGGTGGATCGGAGTTCGAGGGACGTCATCGAGCTGAACGTGTGTAGAACTTGGAGGTGCCGTACGTTCGGTACTTGATCGGTCGGATCGTGAAGACGTACGACTACATCAACCGCGTTGTGATAACGCTTCCGCTGTCGGTCTACGAGGGTACGTGGACAACACTCTCCCCTCTTGTTGTTATGCATCAGCATGATCTTGCGTGTGCGTAGGAATTTTTTTGAAATTACTACGTTCCCCAACAGTGGCATCCGAGCCAGGTTTTATGCGTTGATGCTATGCACGAGTAGAACACAAGTGAGTTGTGGGCGATATAAGTCATACTGCTTACCAGCATGTCATAGTTTGGTTCAGCGGTATTGTGAGATGAAGCGGCCCGGACCGACATTACGCGTACGCTTACGCGAGACTGGTTTCACCGTTCGGAGCACTCGTTGCTTAAAGGTGACTGGCGGGTGTCTGTCTCTCTCACTTTAGTTGAACCGAGTGTGGCTACGCCCGGTCCTTGTGAAGGTTAAAACAGCACCAACTTGACAAACTATCGTTGTGGTTTTGATGCGTAGGTAAGAACGGTTCTTGCTAAGCCCGTAGCAGCCACGTAAAACATGCAACAACAAAGTAGAGGACGTCTAACTTGTTTTTGTAGGGCATGTTGTGATGTGATATGGTCAAGACATGATGTGATATAATGTGTTGTATGAGATGATCATGTTTTGTAACCGAGTTATCGGCAACTGGCAGGAGCCATATGGTTGTCGCTTTATTGTATGAGATGCAATCGCCATGTAATAGTTTTACTTTATCACTAAGCGGTAGCGATAGTCGTAAAAGCAATAAGTTGGCGAGACGACAATGATACTATGATGGAGATCAAGGTGTCGAGCCGGTGACGATGGTGATCATGACGGTGCTTCGGAGATGGAGATCACGAGCACGGTGCTTCGGAGATGGAGATCACAAGCACAAGATGATGATGGCCATATCATATCACTTATATTGATTGCATGTGATGTTAATCCTTTATGCATCTTATCTTGCTTGGATTGACGGTAGCATTATAAGATGATCTCTCACTAAAATTTCAAGACAAAAGTGTTCTCCCTGAGTATGCACCGTTGCGAAAGTTCTTCGTGCTGAGACACCACGTGTTAATCGGGTGTGATAGGCTCTACGTTCAAATACAACGGGTGCAAAACAGTTGCACACGCGGAATACTCAGGTTAAACTTGACGAGCCTAGCATATATACAGATATGGCCTCGGAACACAGAGACCGAAAGGCCGAGCGTGAATCATATAGTAGATATGATCAACATAGTGATATTCACCATTGAGACTACTCCATCTCGCGTGTTAATCGGACATGGTTTAGTTGCTTTGGATCACGCAATCACTTAGATGATTAGAGGGATGTCTATCTAAGTGGGAGTTCTTAAGTAATATGATTAATTGAACTTAAATTTATCATGAACTTAGTACCTACTATGTTGTAGATAAATGGCCCGTGCTATTGTTCCGTTGAATTTTAATGCGTTCCTTGAGAAAGCTAAGTTGAAAGATGATGGTAGCAATTACACGGACTGGGTCCGTAATTTGAGGATTATCCTCATTGCTGCACAGAAGAATTACGTCCTGGAAGCACCGCTAGGTGCCAGGCCTCCTGCAAGAGCTACGCCAGAAGTTATGAACGTCTGGCAAAGCAAAGTTGATGACTACTCAATATTTCAGTGTGCCATGCTTTACGGGTTAGAACCGGGACTTCAACGATGTTTTGAACGTCATGGAGCATATGAGATGTTCCAGGAGTTGAAGTTAATATTTCGAGCAAATGCCCGGATTGAGAGATATGAAGTCTCCAATAAGTTCTATAGCTGCAAGATGGAAGAGAGTAGTTTTGTCAGTGAGCATATACTCAGAATGTCTGGGTATAATAATCACTTGATTCAACTAGGAGTTCAACTTCCGGATGATTGCGTCATTGACAGAATTCTTCAATCACTGCCACCAAGCTACAAGAGCTTCGTGATGAACTATAACATGCAAGGGATGGATAAGACGATTCCTGAGCTCTTCGCAATGCTAAAGGCAGCGGAGGTAGAAATCAAAAAGGAGCATCAAGTGTTGATGGTCAGTAAAACCACTAGTTTCAAGAAAAAGGGCAAAGGGAAGAAGAAAGGGAACTTCAAGAAGAACAGTAAGCAAGTTGCTGTTCAGGAGAAGAAATCCAAGTCTGGACCTAAGCCTGAAACTGGGTGCTTCTACTGTAAGCAGACTGGCCACTGGAAGCGGAACTGCCCCAAGTATTTGGCGGATAAGAAGGATGGCAAGGTTAACAAAGGTATATGTGATATACATGTTATTGATGTGTACCTTACTAATACTCGCAGTAGCACCTGGGTATTTGATACTGGTTCTGTTGCTCATATTTGCAACTCAAAGCAGGGGCTACGGATTAAGCGAAGTTTAGCTAAGGACGAGGTGACGATGCGCGTGGGAAATGGTTCCAAAGTCGATGTGATCGCCGTCGGCACGTTACCTCTACATCTACCTTCGGGATTAGTTTTAGACCTAACTAATTGTTATTTGGTGCCAGCGTTGAGCATGAACATTATATCTGGATCTTGTTTAATGCGAGACGGTTATTCATTTAAATCAGAGAATAATGGTTGTTCTATTTATATGAATAATATCTTTTATGGTCATGCACCCTTGAAGAGTGGTCTATTTTTAATGAATCTCGATAGTAGTGATACACATATTCATAATGTTGAACCCAAAAGATGCAGAGTTAATAATGACAGTGCAACTTATTTGTGGCACTGCCGTTTGGGTCATATCGGTGTAAAGCGCATGAAAAAACTCCATACTGATGGAATTTTGGAATCACTTGATTTTGAATCACTTGGTACTTGCGAACCGTGCCTTATGGGCAAGATGACCAAAACACCGTTCTCCAGAACTATGGAGAGAGCAACAGATTTGTTGGAAATCATACATACAGATGTATGTGGTCCGATGAATATTGAGGCTCGTGGCGGATATCGTTATTTTCTCACCTTCATAGATGATTTGAGCAGATATGGGTATATCTACTTAATGAAACATAAGTGTGAAACATTTGAAAAGTTCAAGGAATTTCAGAGTGAACTTGAAAATCATCGTAACAAGAAAATAAAATTCCTACGATCTGATCGTGGAGGAGAATATTTGAGTTACGAGTTTGGCCTACATTTGAAACAATGCGGAATAGTTTCGCAACTCACGCCACCCGGAACACCACAGTGTAATGGTGTGTCCGAACGTCGTAATCGTACTTTATTAGATACGGTGCGAACTATGATGTCTCTTACTGATTTACCGCTATCGTTTTGGGGTTATGCTTTAGAGACGGCTGCATTCACTCTAAATAGGACACCATCGAAATCCGTTGAGACGACGCCTTTTGAACTATGGTTTGGCAAGAAACCAAAGTTGTCGTATCTTAAAGTTTGGGGTTGCGATGCTTATCTGAAGAAACTTCACCCTGATAAGCTCGAACCTAAATCGGAGAAGTGTGTCTTCATAGGATACCCAAAGGAGACCGTTGGGTACACCTTCTATCACAGATCCGAAGGCAAGATATTCGTTGCTAGGAATGGATCCTTTCTAGAGAAGGAGTTTCTCTCGAAAGATGTGAGTGGGAGGAAAGTAGAACTTGATGAGGTAACTGTACCTGCTCCCTTATTGGAAAGTAGATCATCGCAGAAATCAGTTTCTGCGACACCTACACCAAGTAGTGAGGAAGTTAATGATAATGATCATGAAACTTCAGATCAAGTTATTACTGAACTTCGTAGGTCAACTAGAACAAGATCCGCACCAGAGTGGTACGGTAATCCTGTTCTGGAGGTCATGTTACTAGACCATGGAGAACCTATGAACTATGAAGAAGCGATGGTGAGCCCAGATTCCGCAAAATGGCTTGAAGCCATGAAATCCGAGATGGGATCCATGTATGAGAACAAAGTATGGACTTTGGTTGACTTGCCCGATGGTCGGCAAGCCATTGAAAACAAATGGATCTTCAAGAAGAAGACAGACGCTGATGGTAATGTTGCTGTCTATAAAGCTCGACTTGTTGCAAAAGGTTTTCGACAAGTTCAAGGGATTGACTACGATGAGACCTTCTCACCCGTAGCGATGCTTAACTCTGTCCGAATCATGTTAGAAATTGCCACATTTTATGATTATGAAATTTGGCAAATGGATGTCAAAACTGCGTTCCTGAATGGATTTCTGGAAGAAGAGTTGTATATGATGCAACCGGAAGGTTTTGTCGATCCAAAGGGAGCTAACAAAGTGTGCAAGCTCCAGCGATCCATTTATGGACTGGTGCAAGCCTCTCGGAGTTGGAATAAACGCTTTGATAGTGTGATCAAAGCATTTGGTTTTATACAGACTTTTGGAGAAGCCTGTATTTACAAGAAAGTGAGTGGGAGCTCGATAGCATTTCTGATATTATATGTGGATGACATATTACTGATTGGAAATGATATAGAATTTCTGGATAGCATAAAGGGATACTTGAATAAGAGTTTTTCAAAGAAAGACCTCGGTGAAGCTGCATATATATTAGGCATTAAGATCTATAGAGATAGATCAAGACGCTTAACTGGACTTTCACAAAGCACATACCTTGACAAAGTTTTGAAGAAGTTCAAAATGGATCAAGCAAAGAAAGGGTTCTTGCCTGTACTACAAGGTGTGAGATTGAGTAAGACTCAATGCCTGACCACTGCAGAAGATAGAGAGAAGATGAAAGATGTTCCCTATGCTTCAGCCATAGGCTCTATCATGTATGCAATGCTGTGTACCAGACCTGATGTGTCCCTTGCTATAAGTTTAGCAGGGAGGTACCAAAGTAATCCAGGAGTGGATCACTGGACAGCGGTCAAGAACATCCTGAAATACCTGAAAAGGACTAAGGATATGTTTCTCGTTTATGGAGGTGACAAAGAGCTCATCGTAAGGGGTTACGTTGATGCAAGCTTTGACACTGATCCGGACGATTCGAAATCGCAAACCGGATACGTATTTACATTGAACGGTGGAGCTGTCAGTTGGTGCAGTTCCAAGCAAAGTGTCGTGGCGGGATCTACGTGTGAAGCGGAATACATAGCTGCTTCAGAAGCAGCGAATAAAGGAGTCTGGATGAAGGAGTTCATATCCAATCTAGGTGTCATACCTAGTACATCTTTTGTGATAAAACTGGTGCAATTGCCTTAGCAAAGGAATCCTAATTTCACAAGAGAACCAAGCACATCAGAAGACGCTTCAATTCCATCCGGGATTTAGTCCAGGTGGGAGACATAGAAATTTGCAAGATACATACGGATCTGAATGTAGCAGACCCGTTGACTAAGCCTCTTCCACGAGCAAAACAAGATCAGCACCAAGACTCCATGGGTGTAAGAATCATTACTATGTAATCTAGATAACTGACTCTAGTGCAAGTGGGAGAGTGAAAGAAATATGCCCTAGAGGCAATAATAAAGTATTATATATTTCCTTATATCATGATAAATGTTTATTATTCATGCTAGAATTGTATTAACTGGAAACGTAATACATGTGTGAATACATAGACAAACAGAGTGTCACTAGTATGCCTCTACTTGACTAGCTCGTTAATCAAAGATGGTTATGTTTCCTAGCCATACACATGAGTTTTCATTTGATTAACGGGATCACCTCATTAGGAGAATGACGTGATTGACTTGACCCATTTCGTTAGCTTAGCACCCGATCGTTTCGTATGTTGCTATTGCTTTCTTCATGACTTATACATGTTCCTATGACTATGAGATTATGCAACTCCCGTTTACCGGAGGAACACTTCGTGTGCTACCAAACGTCACAACGTAACTGGGTGATTATAAAGGTGCTCTACAGGTGTCTCCAAAGGTACTTGTTGGGTTGGCGTATTTCGAGATTAGGATTTGTCACTCCGATTGTCGGAGAGGTATCTCTGGGCCCACTCGGTAATGCACATCACTATAAGCCTTGCAAGCATTGTGACTAATGAGTTAGTTGCGGGATGATGTATTACGGAACGAGTAAAGAGACTTGCTGGTAACGAGATTGAACTAGGTATCGAGATACCGACGATCGAATCTCGGGCAAGTAACATACCGATGACAAAGGGAACAACGTATGTTGTTATGCGGTCCGACCGATAAAGATCTTCGTAGAATATGTGGGAGCCAATATGGGCATCCAGGTCCCGCTATTGGTTATTGACCGGAGAGGTGTCTCGGTCATGTCTACATAGTTCTTGAACCCAAAGGGTCCGCATGCTTAAAGTTACGATGACAGTTATCTTATGAGTTTATGTGATTTGATGTACCGAAGGTTGTTCGAAGTCCCGGATGTGATCACGGACATGACGAGGAGTCTCTAAATGGTCGAGACGTAAATATTGATATATTGGACGACTATATTCAGACACCGGAAGTGTTCCGGAGAAGTTTCGGATTAAACCGGAGTGCCGGAGGGTTACCGGAACCCCCCGGGGAAGTATTGGGCCTTGGTGGGCCTTGAGGGGAGAGAGAGGGCAGCAGCCAGGAGGTGGCGCGCCCCCTCCCAAGGGGAGTCCTAGTTGGACTAGGAGAGGGGGGCGCAGCCCCCTTTCCCTCTCCCTCTCCCTCTCTTTCCTTCCCCCCCTCTTTTCCTAGTAGGACTAGGAAAGGGGAGTCCTACTCCTACTAGGAGGAGGACTCCCCCTCTCTCCTTGGCGCGCCTAGGGCAGCCGGCCTCCCCCTTGCTCCTTTATATACGGGGGCAGAGGGGCACCTAAGGACACACTTGATATACGATATTTTAGCCGTGTGCGGTGCCCCCCTCTACCAGATTACACCTCGATAATACCGTCGCGGAGCTTAGGCGAAGCCCTGCGTCGGTGGAACATCATCATCGTCACCACGCCGTCGTGCTGACGAAACTCTCCCTCAACACTCGGCTGGATCGGAGTTCGAGGGACGTCATCGAGCTGAACGTGTGTACAACTTGGAGGTGTCGTACGTTCGGTACTTGATCGGTCGGATCGTGAAGTCGTACGACTACATCAACGGCGTTGTGATAACGCTTCCGCTGTCGGTCTACGAGGGTACGTGGACAACACTCTCCCCTCTCGTTGTTATGCATCACCATGATCTTGCGTGTGCGTAGGAATTTTTTTGAAATTACTACGTTCCCCAACAATAGATACATACAATTTATCCATTCTTAGAAGAAAAATTTCCCGCCAGCTGGAGAGGGAGTACATAATCTATATGGCCGCCCGCGGATCCCTTTGTCTTCCTCATGTCCGGCAGACACTTTGCGGGGTCGACGAAGGTCCTCGGAAGAGACGAAGAAGCAAAGAAACCACCTGAATGCGCAGTCGTCGCCTCGACGGTGGCCTTCATGGGACCCGAGTGCCGGCGGCCTCCCGTGTTCTACTTCTGCTCGATGATGGCGGTGGACACAGAGAAGCTGGCCAGCGACTCGTCGCTGTCCACGCACCCAGCTTCTGTCTCTGCCTGCATGGCGCTGCCGCAGGCACGGGAGGCGCGCCCACAGACATGGGAGGCGTGGTACGACGCGGCAGCGACGACGCCCGTACCGGTGTGCTCGCCGCTGTGCCGGCGTGGAGCAACTCGCCACTCCTAATCGAGTTGAACTGGAGCGGCGAGTTGCTGAACCACGCGCCTGCTTGGGGCGGCAACTGGCTCCGTCGGGCCAAGCGAGGTTGGTGAAGCATCGAGCGGCCTCGCCCGTATCCGGAGGGCTCGGCGGGCCACCCAGCCGGGTAATATGCCGGAGAACGGCTCCTCGGAAGCCATCGGAAGAGTGGAGAAATTGGTGAAGGCGGAGATGGGGGAGCGGCGGAGGGGTGCGATTCTTGCCCGCTGTCTGTCTGGCCTCGTGTAAATAGAGGGCGGACGGTAGGAGCTTGGCCGGCGTCTGGCCTCGTTTAAACTAAGGGCGGACGGGAGGAGCTCGGCCAGTGTTGCATTTAATTCCGGCCCGCTCATGAACGGACGTGTGGCCGGAGTAGGTTTCTCGGTTTTCATGCGGGTTTAACGGAGGGGTTTGATGGAGGCGAGGAGGCGTGTTCAGCCGGGCGTGAAGTGGACGGCGCAGTACTATTCGATTTGACAACTACAACTAGTATATTATAAAAAACAAAGAAGAGTAGTAGAGACAGAGATAAGAATAGAGACTAGGGAGGAGCACCATCTACTGCTTCGTGGGCTACTCCTGCGCTCCATTCGGCGGCCGCAACATCCCCTACAGCCACTCCCTCCTACGCTCCATTCGGCGGGCGCTATTGAAATTTGGGGAGCGCACTCTCGCGACTGCTAGTAGCGACGACTTCTTCCCCGACCTCGGCAACCTCTTCCTCAACGACATGGACAACAACCTCAACACCAATGGTGCTGCTCCCGTTGCACCGTATGTGTTTCTGTCCTTCTTGTTTGAAATTGTGGTAGAATTCATGTTTCTAGTCTGTGTCATAGATTCGATCTGTTCATCTACTATGCTAGTCCGCATGATTAGTTTAATCTCTGTTATAGCCGTCATGATTTATTTTGTGCTTATTCGGACTAAATCTCGTAGTAACTTGCTCATATATTCAACTGGCGGAACGTCCCCTACAACCACTCCCGTTTCATGGACGGCCTGGTCGATGCCTCCAAGGAGCCCTTCGTCTACTACTATGAGTGCCCGGTGCCGTTTTGGGGCTAGCCGGTGGACATCGTGCATCACTTGACGCAGGCGTGCGGCAATCACTACTGGCCCTTGGCGAAGAACATCAAGTACGAGACGTGCTACCCGTTCACCGTGCCGGAGTCGCTGGAGGATCAGTGCCGCCTGCTAGTCTCGGAGGAGGACGGCAGCATCTTCCTCTTGATCGTGGCCACCGGCAAGGCCCGCGCAGGCCGCCGCTACATCTCTGTAGTGTGCGTCAGGGGCGACGCCGCTGACGCTGACACTGACACGAGGCCGATGTACGGGTGCGTGCTCACTATTACTACCCCTCGGAGGTACATGGGCGGCGACACTGGCTACGGCAAGCATACTTGGACTCTGCCGAACTGGGACCTTCCTGCCGATGTGGACATGGAAAGGGCACGGTGTTATTTGAACCCCAACGATGTGCACGGGGACTCCAAGGAGGTTCACCTGGACATCTGCATTATCAAGTTAAATGTTGATCATTAGTCTTCGCTCAATGTAATCCGCTGTCTAAGTATGTGGAGACTTCCATGCATGATCTTGCTCTATTGGAGTATCACGCATGAATAAAAGTGTATCCACTTATGGTTTAGTCTAGAATCTTCCATGTATGAATTTTTACTACAGTACTGGTGAAAGACTTATGATGAACCATTTCTTACATATCCTCTGCCCCCTCCCAAGTCATCCTGATTTAATCCCTCCGTCTAGGTATATAAGGGCATGGTTAATACTTAAATAGTATAGCTAACTGTTGATTATAAGAAAGTGCCATGTCATCTGTAGCCAACATGTATAACAATGGATACTCAAAAACTAATTCTTGGAGATCATTTCATGCAAAGCACACTAAGAGTTATTTCTTCACAAGTTTTGGATGCAGGTTGAATAGTTGAACGCTTTTGTTTGCAAAAGATACTTTTTTATCTATTTCACCCGGATGTTTGTGAGCTCTAGTGATGAAATAATATCCGAACAAACCGATCGATACCCGTTACACATGAGATGACCCCCACATCCTTTGTCAAAATAAACAGCTCCACGATCAATGCATTTCACTCTTTCGTACAACGCACGGGCACCTTACTATAGATTCGTACGACCAAAAATTGTATTAACATTATATATAGTATGAAAAATGATGATGCATGTCACCTAAAATTATAGGAGTATCATTGAAAACTATGTTCAAATACGAATCCAACGATATTGTTTTTGTTGACATGCACTAACATTTTGGCAGTTAAATCTTCAGTCAAATTCAATGGGGGATAAACCACGACCGATGTAGTCATACTAGTGTAGAGGGCGGCACTGCACGGGAGTCTCACCCCGCTCGTGGCGTGGCAGTAAAGCCGTCATATCAAAAAACCCAGCCACTCCCAGTAATAAGTGGCCTGGTAAAATAAACAGACAAGCAACCATCACATCCATCCGTCTTTTTTGCATTTTATCTCTCTGCATTTACTTTCATCGGTTCATCTCGCACACTCGATCCCTAGCTACTACTCCTAGGGCCAGTTCTTTTGGCGGCTTCCCCAGCTTTTCCCATAAGACTAGTCACAGTGCAGAGTAACATTAAGGCGCCTCACTCATTTATTTGGGCTTATAAACTACTACTAGTAGTACCTCCATCCTGGTTTATTCCTCACCATTGTTATTTGTGCTAAATTTTGACCAAAGATTTAACTGATAAAATGTTAGTGCATGTGACATGCACTAACATTTCATTAGTTAAATTTATGATCAAAATTTGACACAGATTACAATGGGGACCAATAAACCAGGACGGAGGTAGTAGTTATGGGATTACTAATCTAGAAGCCTAAAAGAACTGGCCCCTGGTACTCCTACTAGTAGTAGTACTCAAGTTGGAATTCCAATTGCACGTCACAACTTGTTAGGCAAAAAATTCGATACAGGGTGTAGGAAGCGGTTTGGGAATTTGCATGCCTTTCCAACCAGTGAGATACTCCGTACAAAGTACCACAGAGAAATAACCACAGAGAAGGAAGCTAAAAGTAAACAATCAAATGACCATTTTTGCATTTGTTTTGCATTGAATCGTTTCACAAGCTTGACTAGTGCTGTTTTTCTACTTTTACAAAAACCACATCTTAATGTTAAAACGGGCATTTGCACGTACATAAGTAATAGTAGTACTCCCTCCGTCTAGGTGTATAAGTCTTCCCTCCTTCTTGGTCACGGTGCACAACCAAAGATGACTTATTGACCTAGACGGAGGGAGTAGCACTTACGGTCCACTTCTAAATATTTGTCTTTCTAGAGATTTTTCAATAAGTGACTACATACGGAGCAAAATGAGTGAATCCACACTTCAAAATATGTCTATATAATCCATATGTGATAGTCCATTTGAAATCTCTAGAAAGTCAAATATTTAGGAACGGAGGGAGTAATATATTAGGAGTATATCAAAACAAGAGTGATTTCTTTCAAGTTTGTGAACAAGTACTACTATTCTACTACTTTGGATCCGTCGCAATGCACGGGCACATTGCTAGTAAAAGGAAAAGGCATGCCGCGTTCGCGTCGCACTCCCCCCACACACGCCCGGGAATCGGGAGTACTCCACGGCCCGTCTGGCATGACACATAGCTTAGGGAAGGCGTGTTTCCTAGAATTTTCACTTTCTTGTGGGACCGCCGTTGAGCAAACTGACTATTGGCAAACCGCACCCCGCCCGCCGCCGGGTTGGAAAACAGAAACGAGGGGAAGATCTAGCTGTAGCACGGAAGCCAAGAAATTTGGTGTCAGATGGGGCTCATTGATAGAGTAGGAGCATTCCGTACTACTCTGCTCCTACTAGTACCAAGTTTGTACTATACAACTAGTAGTACCACTATGCAACTAGGAGGTACGTGCACTGCACAGCATCGTAGGAACAAAAAACGGGAAGATCTTGTTTTGGGTGATTTATATTTTTTCTGTCAATGTAGTATGAATAATATGATGTGGGGGCACCAATGAAGCTTATGTGGCTTGGTTGCATGGCTACGAAAGGTTAGAGAAAAATAAATAGATAATTTGTTTAGAGTGCACTCCACTAAACAGATATACTTTGGATCCATTGCAACGGGCCGACACATCTATATCTATACCCCCTATATAGTGTGTGAATAACTTTGAAAGTTGGTCATTGGATAAAGCCAATCCGACGGTACAAAGATGGCAAATCCGAGCACTACTGGCCGTTGGATATCATCTACATTCCACCAGATTCTGCCACATGTAGAATCTAGAAGACTCCATGGTTGAACTTCATTCATGACTAACTTTGCCACAACTAAGCTTAGGCAAAGTGTGTCTGAAACAAAAATGTGGCTAACAAAATGGACACCACAAGTGTGGCAAGATTTGGCAAGAAGTTGAGTCTATGACATGTGGACCATGTAGCTAGAAAAGTGTGGCAAACCACAAGTGTTGCAATGAACCAAACACATACCTGGTGTGTTTGGTAGGGTGTATGAAGGGTGCATGATCCCAAGAGTTCCCTTCTCGACCCATTTTTGGGTGTTTGGTAGAGTGATGGAGGGTGCATGAGTTCACACTAGATTAGCACAAATACACTAGAAACATGCATGAAGAGAGCATACATGAAGAGGGGTGTTGAGTTGAGAATGCATGAAGAGGGAACAACTATGCTGAGACGAGAACACAACCAAACACACTTGTGGCACGCCTAAGCTTAGGCATGGCAACCTTAGGCTGCAAACCAAACCATAACTTTGAAAGATGGTCATTGGACGAAGCCAATATGACGGTACAAAAAGATGAGAAATCCAAGCACTACTGGCCGTTGGATATCATCTACATTCCACCAGATTCCGCCACATGTAGAATCTAGAAGACTCCATGATTGAACTTCATTCATGACTAACTTTGCCACAACTAAGCTTAGGCAAAGTGTGTCTGCCACAAAAAATGTGGCTAACAAAATGGCCACCACAAGTGTGGCAAGATTTGGCAAGAAGTTGAGTCTATGACATGTGGACCATGTAGCTAGAAAACTATGGCAAGCCACAAGTGTAGCAATGAAACACATGCCGACACGCCTAAGCTTAGGCGTGGCAACCTTAGGCTGCAAACCAAACCATAACTTTGAAAGTTGGTCGTTGGATGAAGCCAATCCGATGGTACAAAGATGGCAAATCCGAGCACTACTGTTATATTTTTTCTTAGTTGGACGAGAGAGAAGATGAAAGAGAAGAGAAGCGGGCTACTAGTTAACAGCCAGCTGCAGCACGTGCTCCTAGGCAGTTTATGAGAGAGCGAGGTGGGTCATGTAACAACAAAGTAGTACATATTAATAATCAACTATTGTACTTGCTGGCTACAAGCTTGGCTATATGTGACGTGGCAACATCATATAGCCAGCAGCCGGCTATATTATTAACCATGCTCTGAGTCAATGATATGCGGACGTTAAATGTGGCTGGCCCACATGTCATTCTCATGGTGGTGGTGTGGTTCGCGACTCACTCGTTCGAGATGAACCGGCCGGTGGTGGCGTGGCCGTGGCGAGGGTGCCACAGCTGGGCGTCGGGGCGTTACGAGGTGTAGATGGCCACACCGGCGGGTACAACCTATAGTACAAAAGTACTCCAGCTGAGGATTGATGCCCGGTACAAAATGTGTCACAGCCGCTGGATGAAAATTCGATGGTGCGGGACGTGTGGTGTCATGGGTTCATGCGGCGTCGTGGGAATCGCGTGTGGCTGTGGTAGAAACTTGATGCTCGCCGCATTTAAGGTGGCCCACATGTCATGCACACAAAGGCAGAGGGGCGGTGCGGCCGAGAGGGGTGAGGCGCACGTTGGGGGACGTGGTGCCGTGGGTTGGAGCGGCGTCATGGGAATCGCGAGTGGCGGTGGATGAAACGTGATGGTCGCCGTAGTTGACTTCCATGGACAAGCTGTCATGTCTACGGACACATGCATTACATACCGATCACTAGAAGGAGTGGTAGAGAAAGCCTAGCGGATAAATAGTTCCTTATAGTCAAGCGGACCCATGCTACTACTTGTTCCAAAGACATGCACACCATCGAAATAGTCCATCTATATCAATATACATAGAGAGGGAATATTTTTTTACAAGAGAGGAAATAGTTCATCCATCTATAATGCCCTGCTGCTGGTGCATCTTCTTCTTCTTCTTCTTCTTCTTCTTCTTCTTCTTCTTCTTGTTCTCATTTTCTGTGGGAGACGGCTACGCAACAAGCTCTCTGGACCTTGCAGCTATCTCGAAACTCACACGGGCATCGAGGGCAGCATATTCTATCCCCTCGTACGTCAAGGGATAATTCTCCCATCCGGACGACCTTAATGCCAGCGTCTCGTCACCCTTCTGAAGATTTGTTCCTAGCACAAAATTTTCTACGTCGAATAGGGATGGTGTCGGTTTATCACAATCTTCTACAGGAATTTTTATTCTTGTTTATAGGTCAGCGATGCTTTTCAAATCAAGGTTGTACGGCTCCAACTTCTATTTGTCCCCTGCGATGGCTGCCCCACAGAAGTATATGTCCTCCCAAGACAAGAAATCATGAAGCTCACCTGGTATGGAGGGCGGTTGTATGATGTGGTACACCAAAACATCATCTTCGAGGCACAATTGAAGGACAGCGGCGCGTTGGATCTTCCCAGTGGCACGCTCTTTGTACTCTGCTTCGAAACCGATGACATTCATCTCCACCTTTTGGAGGGAGTTGGATACATTGTTGATCCACTTCCGAACCAACCTTGGGTGGTCGGTGACTGTGGAAACTATGCTCAATGAGCCTTCGACGAGGACATGTTGGACGCTAAAAACCTGCATCTCGATCTCTTTCGCCATTTGGAACCGCTGGACCATGGTTTCCACAATGGGCCCTTTGCAGCGCCACCTCGGGGAAACTTGAGGCCTGGTTTTAGTTGTACGTACTGCTCATCCGGTGTGCCCTGAGAACAAGATATGTGCAGCTCCTATCGGGATTTGTCGGCACATTCGGGCGGCTTTGCTGGTCTTGTTTTACCATTGTCGAAATGTCTTGTAAACCGGGATTCCGAGACTGGTCGGGTCTTCCCGGGAGAAGGAATATCCTTCGTTGACCGTGAGAGCTTATAATGGGCTAAGTTGGGACACCCGTGCAGGGTATTATCTATCGAAAGCCGTGCCCGCGGTTATGTGGTAGATGGGAATTTGTTAATGTCCAGTTGTAGATAACTTGACACTTGACTTAATTAAAATACATCAACCGCGTGTGTAGCCGTGATGGTCTCTTTTCGGCGGAGTCCGGGAAGTGAACACGGTTTGGGTTATGTATGAGCATAAGCAGTTTCAGGGTCACTGCTTGATCATTTCTAGCTTCGCGACCGTTGCGTTACTCCTCTTCTCGCTCTTATTTGCATATGTTAGCCACCATATATGCTTAGTGCTTGCTGCAGCTCCACCTCATTACCCCATCCTTCCTACAAGCTTAAATAGTCTTGATCTCGCGGGTGTGAGATTGCTGAGTCCTCCTGACTCACAGATTCTACCAAAACAGTTGCAGGTGCCGACGATACCAGTGCAGGCGACGCAACCGAGCTCAAGTGAGAGTTCGACGAGGAACGTGGTCGTTACTATGTTTCGTTTCCGGATGATCAGTAGTGGAGCCCAGTTGGGACGATCGGGGATCTAGCATTTGGGGTTATCTTCTTTTCATTTGGTTTTGACCGTAGTCGGTCTATGTGTGGATTTTGGATGATGTATGAATTAAATAATGTATTGCGTGAAGTGGCGATTGTAAGCCAACTCTCTTTATCCCATTCTTGTTCATTACATGGGATTGTGTGAAGATGACCCTTCTTGCGACAATACCTACAATGCGGTTATGCCTCTAAGTTGTGCCTCGACACGTGGGAGATATAGCCGCATCATGGGCGTTACAGGGATACTGTTCATCTCCACCGTCGACCCCCTCCAGCCTCCATGGGCTACTGTTCATCCACCGACGACCTCCTCCAGCCTCCTCCTGCGACTTTTCATCCACGGGCTCCTGTTCGTCCAGCCTCCACCGTGCGCTACTCCACCGGCTACTGTTCAACCAGCCCTCTCCACGGGCTCCTGTTCAACCACCCCTCCATGGGCTACTGCTCATCCAGCCCTCCACCGTCTACTGTTCATCCTGCCCTCCACGGGGTGGTCCTGTTCATCCAGCCCCAACCGGCTCAAACGATCGGGGTCCTTTTCATCCACCCCCACCGGGAACTGTTCATCCAAACCCCCCAGCAACGCTCACTGTTCATCCGGAGGCAACGCCACGGGGTCCTGTTCA